>NC_066554.1:7206691-7244191 GCF_024679095.1 Eriocheir sinensis
AAATTTTAGAGCTGGTGAAAGTAACAGTGAAAAAGTAGACAGTGAGAAAAGGGAGAAAAAAAGAATACACAAAAATGAAAATATGTATAAGAAAAGAGAAAAAATGACTGAAAAAGTGACAAAAGAAAAACATCAACGAAAACAGTAACGTCAAAAGTGAAAAAATAACAAGAAAAAAGGACTCTGAAAAAAGAAAAGTTAGAAGAATAGAAAACATAAACATTGAGAACAGTAAAAAATGAAAACTAAATCAAGGTGAAATTTGGAAGAAAATGAAAAATATGAAAAGAATACAAAAAGTCTGCCACTACTTCTGATTATGCTTTCGTCTGTACACTTTTCTTTACCAAGCCAATATCATAATCATATCGGCCCTATAATCATAATAGGACTTTATATAACCTCCACTGACCTTGCTGCCAAATTAAGACCAGAATCAATGTATACTTTCCTTAAGTTTACACAAAAATGAAACTTCAACAAAAAAATGGTCGAGGGTTTGGTGAGAAATTCGTACAAAACAAGAAAAAAAGACAAAGAAAAAAAGAAGCTGATGCGAGAAGAGCGAAACAAAATAAAACAAAAAGAAAACTACTATGAAACGGCAGGACCAAAAAAAAAAAAAAAAAGGGGGGAGGACAAAAAAGAAGAATTCATATGAGACGACAAAAACACAAAAAACATGAAGGACTATCTGCGGGTCGGTAATGCTAATTGGCTCTGGATGGATGAAAGAAACGTCCGCTGATCTCGATATGCAAATTCTTCCACTAATCAGAATACTTTCCTCGTGTCATTTCCATTTCGAGAGGCGTGGCAGCCTTGGTCAGGGGAGTTCAGGCATAACTCAGTTTTTTTCCCATTATTTTTCAGTTTCTCGTCCTCCTTTCTCTCTCTCCCTCTCCCTCTCTCTCTCTTTCACCTGTATTCTTTTTTCGTCTTTTCCTCGTTTACTTCTTATTCCTTCTTCTTCTTCCTTTTCTCTTCGTTTCTTTTATCTCTTACTGGTTGCTGTTATTTCTGTTCTTTTCCTTCTCCTCCTCCCTCCGATTCTTCTTTCTCCTTTCCTCCTCCTCTAAGTTCTCTTCCTTTTCTTCCCCTTCTTTCTCCTCCCCTGCTTCTCCTTCTCTTCTTCATTTTTCTCATTTGTTTCTTCTACTTCTACTCCTCCTCTCCCCTCCTCCTCTTCTTCCTCCCTTTCTCCTCCCATTCTCTTCTTTTTCTCTCTTTTCCTTCTTTCTCCTATTCCCTCTTCCTCTCCTCTATCCTCTCAGCACGTTCTCTTCTTCATCTTTCTCATCTTTTTCTTCTACTTCTCCTCCTCCTCCTCCTCCTCCTCTTAATTTTTCTGTTTCTTTTCCTTCTATACTTATTTTCTCTCCCCCGTACTCACCATCCCCTTCACTTCCCTCTCTAATGAATGCGACCCACCTGCCAACACGCCGTGAAACAAACTCTCCATCGACTTGGAGGAACTCGCATGAAAGTAACTCGCGGCCTCGTCCTCTCCCCGTGCAGGTCAGTCCGTGCTAAGAGCCGTCGCGTCCCCTGTCTATAGCATGCCGCCCGCCGCTGCCCAACCATCGCCTATCGTATATCAGAGGGGTGGCGATGCAGCGCGAATATTTGGGTCTTGATGGGTGGCTCTGTCCTCCTGTAGTCTTACTTGAGGAGGCCTTGCATTGTATCTTGAGACGGTTAGCCACGGGAGAGGAAAGTAGAGATTGAGTGAGAGTGGAATGTACGTTTTTATATACAGAAAAGGAGGAATCTCAAGGACAAAGTAGAGATTAATCCCCCTGGCGCTTCTCCTGCAAAAAAGTGATAGAATTGTCGAAAGAGGGTCAAGCAGCGTTGCCAAATTATCGTACTCACCGCATTGCATTTTCGTAATTTCTGACCAATAACGAATGCAAAAACAAACAAACAAACATCAATAAATAGGAGTTTTAACGCCAACTTCAATTTTCTATCCTTATTTGTGTAGGTACGAGAGTTTGAGGCTTAAAAGTAATAACGACGATGTGGTGAATACGATAATCTGGCAAGGCTGGGTCAAAGGTAGATGGAGAGGCGTCTTGATACTTCTCTCTTGATAGGGTCGAAGACGAAGGCAGGAGAATATAGATGATGTAGAGATGTTTTGATACTCCCTCCTTGAAAGTCCTTAAGTCGTATGCAGGAGACCGTAGAGGATATAGAAGTGTTTTGATACTCTCCTCTTGAAAACGTTTAAGTCGTAAGCAGGAGGAAATACAAAGGATGGCTGTTATTAGACTACTGCTGACTATATGTCTTTCCTTTTAGTACTTTTTTTTACAACAAAGGAGACTGCTCAAGGGCACAAAAAAGGGAAACAATAATAAAAAAGCCCGCTATTCGCTGCTCCTAAAAAAAAAGAATCAAAAGAGGTGGCCGAAAGAGAGGTCAATTTCGGGAGGAGAGGTGTCCTGTTACCTGAGTGAGTGGTGCACCTGGACTTGAAAGAAAAGGTAAGGAAAGTGAAGGAAGAGACAAATAAAAGTGAGATAGATAAAAGGATGATAAAGATTGACACTGAGGGTTGTCTTGTTTCTATACATCTAGGCATGGGAGGCGAAGATAAGGAAGGTGATGGAATTTGATGCAAAGTAGGTGAGAAAATTTTGTTGATGCTGAGAGTTACCTTATCGACACACCTGGGCATGAGAGACCAAGGTAATGAAGGTGAGGGAAAGGGATAAAGGTGAGACAATTATGTTGATGCAGCCTTATCTCGAGATGCGTACCCTGGGAGATGAAGGGGCGGGTGTGAGGGAAAGGGATAAAGGTGAGATGAATAGGGTGATGCTGGGCAAGGTGAGGCAGGGAGAGGCAGGGAGAGGGAAAGGACTCAGCGGGTAATGGTTTGGCTGATGTCCTCTCGCAATGTTATGTGGATCTGGAGGCGATAGAGGGAGGCGAGGCAAGTGAGGGGTCGGCATAAGTGTGTTGGTTGGGGTCACTGTGTCCTCTCTCTGTTCTGTGTGAGGGAGTGTTTCTTTGCGTCTTCTCTGTACGTGTGGACTTGGGAGAGGAAAGCAAAGTGGTGAAGAAGAGTGTGGTTTTGAGCATTTACTTTATCTTATTTTCATCGTGAGAATAGTCATGGAAAAGTTGTGAAAGTATAATAAGTATTTGCATCATGCTTCATAGACCTGCCAGAAGAGTTTGATTCGATTGCCAAACACTTTTAAAATATTTTGAGGAGGAATACAGATTTATAGAAGAAAAAGCCCTAGAAAGTATACATGAGTCGAGTTAAGGTCTTGTTAGGACTGGATACGGAGAGGATGAGTGATTCGATTAACAAGAGGAGTGAGGCAAGGGAGTGTGCTGTCCCCATTGTTATGCCTGGCATGTGTGGACTGCATCATTAAAAAACGTAAAGAAAGTATGGGGCCATGACGACGGGAATGTGCTTGTGCATGCAGATGGCGCGGCCTGCTGGGGCAATGTCAGGTAGCGATTAGAAAGAGTCTCAGTTTGTTCAAGCTGTTGGGAAAGGAGTTTTGAAGAAGCAGATTTGTATATGAATGTTAAGATGATTTACACAATAACTGTTACGAAGGTGATGATACAGAGGGGCAATGTCAGGTAGCGATTAGAAAGAGTCTCAGTTTGTTCAAGCTGTTGGGAAAGGAGTTTTGAAGAAGCAGGTTTGTATATGAATGTTAAGATGATTTACACAATAACTGTTACGAAGGTGATGATACAGAGGGGCAATAGCAGGTAGCGACTGGAAAGAACCTCAATTTGTTCAATCTGTTGGGAAAGGTGTTTTGAAGAAGCAGGCTTGTATATGAATGCTCAGATGATTTACACAATAACTGTTACGAAGGTGATACAGAGGAAATAGAATGAAAACCAACATGTCAGAAAAGTTGTGCTAACCCGGTAGCAGCGACGGGCCAAATTTGTGGCTTTACCGTGTAGCAGCGACGGGCCACATTTTTGCCATGATATAAACCCCCAAAAATAGATGATGCATAAACTGATCACAAATGCATTGGTATATATTATGAAGTGGTTTGCGTGAGTGATGGATTTTTCTCATTTTTCTCGCTTAGAGGGGCCTTTAAGAAACATGATCCCTGCAGCTACCAGGTTAAATATACAGGTTGTTTGTGTATTAGTGATGGATATGAAATAAATGGAAAATCTTCAGTAGGCGACATGGACTTGGCACATTGCAAGAGATTGGAGAGGAAGACGTCTTGGAGGGGACAGACTGAGAGAAGCGCTGGTAGACCCGACGAGCTTATCAATCCCAACCTTGTAACAGCAGTGAGAAGTGAGGAATCAGGTTGATGCTTTGTGAGCGAATATTGCTTCACGGAACGCCTTGACATAGGAGAGTAAAGGAAAGGAGGGCGAATGTACTGATTTAAACTGGCTTTGTCCTTTTCTTGTGCAATCCCATGAATGT
This sequence comes from Eriocheir sinensis, assembly GCF_024679095.1. NCBI lineage: Eukaryota > Metazoa > Arthropoda > Malacostraca > Decapoda > Varunidae > Eriocheir > Eriocheir sinensis. The sequence continues at coordinate 7,211,139 of NC_066554.1, forward strand.
AAAAAAGTTCCTTCTTGTGCTTGTGTTTGTGATTATAAAAAAAATGTTGCTTCTGTTTGTGGTATCTAATGATTATATAAATGTGGCTTTTTTAGACTAAGGAAAGAAAGATGAGGGAGGAAAATTTTGTGTTTGTGATTATAAAAATGTTGCTTCTGTTTGTGTTATCTAATGATTATATAAATGTGGCTTTTCTAGGCTATGGAAAGGAAGATGAGGGAGGAGAATTTTGTGTTTGTGATTATAAAAATGTTGCTTCTGTTTGTGTTATCTAATGATTATATAAATGTGGCTTTTCTAGGCTATGGAAAGAAAGATGAGGGAGGAGAATTTTGTGTTTGTGATTATAAAAATGTTGCTTCTGTTTGTGGTATCTAATGATTATATAAATGTGGCTTTTCTAGACTAAGGAAAGAAAGATGAGGGAGAAAATTTTTTGTTTGTGATTATAAAAATGTTGCTTCTGTTTGTGTTATCCAATGATTATATAAATGTGGCTTTTCTAGACTAAGGAAAGAAAGATGAGGGAGGAAAATTTTGTGTTTGTGATTATAAAAATGTTGCTTCTGTTTGTGGTATCTAATGATTATATAAATGTGGCTTTTCTAGACTATGGAAAGAAAGATGAGGGAGGAAAATTTTGTGTTTGTGATTATAAAAATGTTGCTTCTGCTTGTGCTATATCAAATGATTATATAAATGTGGCTTTTCAAGACTATGGAAAGGAAGATGAGGGAGGAAAATTTTGTGTTTGTGATTATAAAAATGTTGCTTCTGTTTGTGGTATCTAATGATTGTATAAATGTGGCTTTTCTAGACTATGGAAGATTATAAAAATGCTTCTGCTTGTGCTGTTGCTTGTGCTATATCAAATGATTATATAAATGTGGCTTTTCAAGACTATGGAAAGAAAGATGAGGAAGGAAAATCTTGTGTTTGTGATTATACAAATGTGGCTTTTCAAGGCTATGGAAAGGAAGATGAGGGAGGAAAATGGATGCAAATAAGTGTGTGGCGCCTTCTCTGGGCTAAATCAGTGATACATAAATCCCGCTGACCTTGCCCTTTTCTTGTGTCCCGAAAGAAAGCTGAGGGAAGTAAAGGGATAGAAATACAAGTGTGTCACCTTCTCTGGCCTACATCAGCGCTAAATAAACTCCGCTGACCTTATTCCTTTCGTGTGTTATACTATGATTATAATGTTGGTTTCCCTGACTATCTAACTAAGGAAAGAAAGATTAGAGAGGGGAAGGAATACAAATACGTGTGTGGAGCCTCGTTTGGCCTACATCAGTGCCACGTAAATTACCTTGTCCCCTTCCTGTGTTATCCCACGATTATAATAAAAATTGTTTCTCTTGACGCCCTGACAAAGGAAAAGATGATGATGAAGGGAAAAAAGTTGGAAAGTTTCGTTGAGTCGGCGCAACATCTGTGGTCATATGCCGGGGAGAGACAGGAGGGGGAAGGAATTATAGGAGAGGGGAACAGACCCCAGGAGACGGGACACAACCCCCGGTTAATACCTGGTGCCCATTGACTGCTGGGTGGACAGGGGCGTAGGGGATCGGAAAAGCCGCCAAAATTTTTCCACTCCGCCCGGGAATCGAACCCGGGCTCTCTCGATTGATGATGGAGGGAAGGGGAACAAATACAAGTGTGTCACAATCTCTGGCCTACATCAACGCTACGTAAATTACACAACAGGAAACACAGAAAGTGGGAAAAATGCATAATAAATAACACCCCGCGATCGCTGGATTAGAAAATTAAGGGAAAAGAATGGCGCTGCTAATGACTTGGCGCAGGAAGCAGGAGTTTTTTCTTGTTGTTTCAGCGCATTGTTGTGTCCCGTGAAGGTTGGTCGATGGCTTTCCCTGTTTTGTCTGGGTGAACGGCCGCGCGATACACTTAAAACAACATAAAACACATTCTACGTTGTTTTGCTTTTAATCCACATGAACGCGCGAAGTAATGACCTAACAGAGCATATAATAGTCTTACTGAACGGCCGCGCGATACACTTAAAACAACATAAAACACCTTCTACGTTGTTTGTTTTTTAGTCCACATGAACGTGCGAAGTAATGACCTAACAGAGCCTATAATAGTCTTGCTGCATTTTCCTTTTAATTTACACAAGCGTACCCCAAACTTAATAAAACATGAGGTACTTTTTACACATCCACTCCATAAACGTGCGGCGATGTACATGTTTAACGAAGCATATAATATTCTCACTGCGTTTACTTTTTAATGTACACAATCATCCCAGAAACTTAATAAAACATGAGGTACTTCTTACATATCTACTCCAGAAACGTGCGGCGATGTACATATTTAACGAAGCATATAATATTCTCACTGCGTTTACTTTTTAATTTACACAATCATCCCAGAAAGTCAATAAAACATGAGGTACTTTTTACACATTTCTATTTACATAAGCGTGAGATATATCTATTTAACAAAGCGTAAAATATTCTATACGCATTATCTTTTTACTTTCTACAAATGAACGCTACACTTAATAGACCATACAGCAATTTTTTACACATTTCTATTTACATAAGCGTGGGATATAACTATTTAACAAAGCGTAAAATATTCTATACACATTACCTTTTTACTCTCTACAAATGAACGCTACACTTAATAGACCATACAGCACTTTTTTACACATTCCAACTCACATAAACGTACACTATAAAAAAAAATGCTGAAGAGCCACAACATATCTTCGCAAACTCTTTTTTTTACTCTGGACGAAGCTGTTCTACATTTTACGCAAACACTGAACACTTCCCACGTTATTGACTGCTCTTTCGGCCACCTCTTCGGATTCTTTACAGGAGCAGCGAGTAGCGGGCTTTTTTTTTTTATTGTTGTTTCCTTTTTTTGTGTGTGCCCTTGTGCTGTCCCCTTTGCTGTAAACAACAACAACAACAACAACAACCCGCAGTCTACTTACGGTCATTCCCTTTACAGAGCCGCACCCATGGATGACGTTTAGTGAGATTATTGGAAACGATAAGCGGTGCCACTGACTTCTACCGCGACTTATATAACAGCCACTAAAGACGCGCAGGAAGGCAGAAGGGTGAAGAGGGAACGGTGGTGACGGCGGTAGCGGCGAGACGAAGGAATAAGCTTGCAGGATGAGGAACGAAGAATCAAGCTTGCAAGACGAAGGACGAAAAAAGGAATAAGCTGGTAATGGTTAGACTGTAATGGCTAGTAAAGGTTAGCAATGGTTAGGTTGATTATATTTTTATCTTGTACCAGTAAGTGAGTGTTGGTTCCCAGTGAGGTTAAGAAGGTGGTGGTGGTGGTGGCGGCGAGGCTGTGTTGGTGTGTGTGGTGACGAAACAGCAACCAACAACAACCAAAGTCCTCGCCGAAGAAGGTTTAATTGAGCGTGAAATATAGAATAATGGAACACTGCCGCCCTTACTGCTCCTGCTGCTGCTGACGATGATGATGATGATGATGATGATGGTGTTTTTGTTGTCGTAATTATGGCTTTTCTACTACTTTTACTACTGCTGCTGCCACTACTACTACTACTACTACTACTACTACTATCTGAAGCTAAAAGAAGAAGAAGAAGAAAAAAAGTAAAAGAAAAAGAAAAAAGAAGAAAAAAAAGAAGAAAAAGAGGACGAAGAAGAAGACGAAGAAGAAAAAAGAAGAAAAGGAAGAAGAAAGGAAGACAAAGAAGGAAAAAGAATCAGAAGAAGGTGAAGAAGACAGGAAGAAAGACAGGCGAAAAGAAAAGACTCGGAAGGAGACGAAGAAAGACAAGGAATAAAAAAAAAGAACAAGAAAAAAACAAAATCAAAACGAGTATATAACAGATAAAAAGTATAAAGAGTCAAATCATGCTGACTATGCCGAGAAAAGAAAACTGGAACACACACACACGCACGCACGCACACAAAAACGAAAACGGTAAAAAAAGAACACACATAGGGGTCAGATTTCGGTCGACGGGGCAAAAAAAAAAAAATAAATAAAATAAAAAAATAAATAAATAAAAACAACTCCTCCAGGCATGAGTGTGTGCGTGTGCGTGCGTGTGTGTGCGTGTGCGTGTGTGCGTGTGTGTGTGTGTGTGTAGGAGGAGAGTTTTGCTGCGAAGAAAGTCACGGTGAAAGGAAGGTCACGGTGAGGGCAGACGTGTGTGTGTGTGTGTGTGTGTGTGTGTGTGTGTGTGTGTGTGTGTGTAACTGATTCTGATGGATTACTGCTGTTCTAATTTGTCTGTTTGTTTAATGTCTTCTTTTTCTCTACTGTTAACTTTAGCTGTGATCAATGAAGCGTCTATTTATCTATGTTTGTCTATTTAAATCTATCTGTCTCTTTACCTCCATCAAGCTATCTCTGCGTTTGCTCATCGTGCGTATAAACAATGAGAACAAACCAACCTCCCTCTTCATGTTTTCTTCCTCGCAGCAACAACTTATTTACTTAACCTTCAATGAATCTAAATAAAGACATACAAACAAAATTAAAATGAATTGGTGAAGGCATGGGAGGGAGGGGAAGGGGGAGAGGGGGGAAGATAAACAGGTGGAATGGAGATGGATGAGGAGGAGGAGGAAAAGGAGGAGGAGGAGGAAAAGGAGGAGGGGAAGGTGAAGAGTGAAGTATACTCTATCAATATACAGAACTATTTGAAATTAGCAAGAACGACTCTAACATTTAAACTGCAGATCAATGAGTCTTTCCACTTTTTTCCATTTCTATATTAAACTTAGGGAGGTTGGATATTGCAGTCACGTGAACATAAATAACCTCAGTGACATAAGTGGTGTGAGTTTTATCTCTGCCTTTTTTGATTCGTGGCATAATAAGTCGAGGTAGGTCATATAAGGTCAGCTCAGCCGGTGTGTTGTACTTGTATGTTAATTATTGTAAAAAATAAAGGTAGGTTAGGTTATATCAGGTCAGTCGATGAGTTTCTGCATTGTTTTGTCGATTGTTGTAAGATCCCGGGGTAGGTCAAGTTAGGTCAGGTGAGCCGGTGAGTTGTACTTTCTCTTATCATAAAAAAGTTGAGTCATGTTAGGTCAGGTAAGGTCAAGCAGTGAGTTGCCGCATAGTTTCATCAGTCATAAGTAGTGTGCCGAAGCTAGGTCAGGTCAGGCAGTGAGTATCTTTTTGCTGTTTTTTACAAGAACTCTAGACAGTGAAATAGAGAGTCATGTTGAAAGGAGTGGCATTACGTTCCACTCACTTGGAGCATAAAGAGTAAATGAGTGACTTTTATCAAGATTTCAAATAAAACAAATCGTAAAAAAAACGGAATGAGAACAGGTTTTGAGCAATTCGGGAAAACGAATCCAAGCATACAAGCGCGAAGAGAAAAAAAAAATCGTGTTATGGTATTCACGGCAAAATCATGCGAGCAACTAATAAAAAAGAAGAGACACACTGAAAATATAACTTGATAAAACAAATAATAAGAAGAGCGCTGTCTGGACTTCGTTTCAATTTTGAGTTATCGTAGACAGAAAAATGCAAGACAAGACATGAACGAGTATTCAATTCCACAAACACATTATTATCATTTTATTTTTTCATACAGCAAGGGAGACAACTCAAGGGCAAAACAAAAAACAACAACAACAAAAAGGCCCGCTAGATATGAGTGAATAAATGAACAAATGAATAAAAAATCAAAATAAATAATAAATAAGAAAACTAACAACTAACTGAAAACATAGCAACTAAGCAAATCAGAAAACAAACAAGTAAATGTATAAATAAACAAATAAATGAATAATAAATACTGAAATACACACAAAAAACAAGTAAATAAATGAAAAACAAGTAAATAATCAACTAATAAATGAATAAATACAATAAAAGGAAAAGAAGCAAACGTGACAAGTCTGCAAATATAAAATGCCCAAATGTACGCCCCCCCCCCTTCCCCACCCCCACCCACCCCCAAAAAAAAGTATCACAAAACAACTCGGGAACAAATCAACCCCAGGAAATAAAAACGTGCAAGGGGCAACAAATACATAAACAAATTCTGATCTCAATTACAAGCGACAGACATCACCGACTCGCCGACTCATCTCCGACGTTGGCATTTCCTTCCGGCGATCGTCGGTAAGGAGAGGAGAAGGCTGAGGAGGAACGACTCATAACAATAACGACTAAGAAGAACGACTGCATAAAAAAAAGACGTATAAGGAGAACGGCGCCCCGCAAGAACGACTAAAAAGAACGACTCAAAATAAGAACGCCCAAGAAGAACGACTCCATAAGAAAACGCATAAGGAGAACGACTCACAATAAGAACGCCCAAGAAGAACGACTCCATATAGAAAACGACTAAGAAAAACGACTGCATAAAAAAAAGACGCATAAGGAGAACGACTCACAATAAGAACGCCCAAGAAGAACGACTCCATATAGAAAACGACTAAGAAAAACGACTGCATAAAAAAAAGACGCATAAGGAGAACGGCGCCAAGCAAGAACTAAGAAGAACGACTCACAATGAGAACGCCCAAGAAGAACGACTCCATAAAAAAAACGCCCAAGAAGAACGACTCCATAAGAAAACGCCTAAGAAGAACGACTCACAATAAGAACGCCCAAGAAGAACGACTCCATAAGAAAACGCCTAAGAAGAACGACTCACAAAAGAACGCCCAAGAAGAACGACTCCATAAGAAAACGCCTAAGAAGAACGACTCACAATAAGAACGCCCAAGAAGAACGACTCCATAAAGAAAACGACTAAGAAGAACGACTCAAAATTAAGAACGCCCAAGAAGAACGAGACACAATAAGAACGGCCAAAAAGAGTAGGTTTAGATAGGTTTTGGTAAGTTCTTTTCTCATTTCAGTCAGTCGGCTTCAAGTACGGTACTTTATTTTCTTTAATAGTAAAGTTTACTTATATTTTTTTTTATCGTCTGTGCAATTAGGTTTTAGAAAGTAGTAATTATATCTCAGTAAGTTTTTTTCTATTGATAATTTCTAGCAAGTCATTTTTTCTTCTTTTCAAATAATCACAGTACTTCCGATGATGAAGACGTGTCCAGTCAGTGTTGAAAAAATGAACGGATGCATTTGGCAAGTCTTTTTTTTATCAAGAAATTAACATAAACTTCAACAAAAGCTATAATTCTGATAATGAACACTGTTGCTCAATATGACTTTTAAAAAACTTTCACATATCAGCGAAATCGAAGAAAAAATATTTGTGTTTGAGAATTCCTCATCTTGAAAATATTTAATGAAGGTCCCGTTAGGAAGAGTGAATGTGAATGTAAATTGGGGTGATTGTGTGTGTGTGTGTGTGTGTGTGTGTGTGTGTGTGTGTGTGTGTGTGTGTGTGTTTACGTTCCAGTTCGTGAGCAGAGAGGTTGACACTTACCAAAATTTCTATACTGAACTAGAAATGTGATAAAAAAATGTGGAAAATATTAAAAAAAGCAAACAAACAAAAAAAGAGGAAAAGGAAGAGGAAGAAAACGCAGACCAGAAAATGCGATGACGAAACCTGAATATAACAACAACAACAACAACAACAACAACAACAACAACAACAACAACTAAGCAATAAAAAGCAGGACATCATGAGGCCACAGTCACGATGGAAGAAAAAAAAACCAATCTAAAAAAACAAGAACGAGAGCAACAAACAAACAAACTGACACACAAACAAGCAAAACGAGGGCACCAGGAAACCACAATAACAGGAACAATAACAAGCACAACAACAACAACAACAACAACAACATCGGTAACGCAAACTAATGAGGGAGTAAAAGTAGGTCTCATAACACCTGTCCACGCCCACCGCCGCCTACCTGTCGCGCCCACTAATTACCTTACCTGTCCCTCCTGCTCCCCTTCCACGCCTGTCACACCTGTCCATCTTCATGCCTGTCACACCTGTCCCGCTTCCTCCACTTCCACTACCTATCTCATTCACAAGTCTCTTCGTATATCATTTTTTTATTATCTCTTATCTTTTCACTTATTTATTTTCCCTTTTTTCCTTATCTTTTATATTCTTTTACTGTTTTATGTTATCAGTCTTTATTTTTCTTTGATTATCTCTGACTTCTATCTCTCATTTTCTGTGATCTTACGTTTTTTTTTCCTTTTTTACTTTTTTTTATCTTATTTCTCTGTCTTACTTGGCTTCTGTTCTCTGTCTTCCTTTTTTAATTAATCCCCTGTCTAATTATCTTACTTCAACAAATTACTAAGAGTCCCATCCAGCTTATTTACCATCAGAACCGTATTTACTTCACTCATAATGCCACATCTAATTCATTTTACACCTTTCCCTCTCTCTTATTCATCCATCTTCAAATGTTTGCCTCTAACCAACCTTCTGCTGTTACCTATCAAGTGTATCTCCCTCGCCCACCTCTCTATACGCTTCGTTCTTATCAATTTAATTTTCCTCTATCTTCCTGTCCCCGTATCCGTTTCTTATGTACACCTCCTCCTCTCCTTTCCCCCTCTTTCCTTCCACTATGTCTCTTATCAAACCTAATTTCCTCCCTCTTCCTTTTCACATGTCTTTTCCAAACATCCCTCCTCCATTCCTCTCTCTTTCTTTCCTTTGGCTCCGTTCCTTTCTTAACCCACTTTTCTCACTCTTCCTTTGCCATGTCCTTTCCTAATTTACCTCCTCCCTTCCTCTCTCTCTCTCTTTCCTTTAGCTATGTCCCTCATCAAACCTACTTTCCTCCCTCTTTTTTTTCCCATGTCCTTACCCAACTTAGCTCCTCCCTTCCTCCTTCTCTTTCCTTTGACAATGTACTTTCCCAAATTTACTTTTCTCTCTCTCTTCTTGTCCCCCAGTGTTCTTTTTCAACTATCCTCCTGCATTCTTCTCTTTCTCTCTTCCTCTTTTCTACGGCAATGTCCCTTACAATATCCACTTTCCTCTTTGCTCCTGTCCCTGCGTCCTTGCCTAACATGACTCACAACCACTTCCTTTCCCTTTCCTCCCCTCCCCTCTCTCTCCCTCGCCCCTTCCTCTCTCCCCTAAGCCTGAGGTGGAAATGGCACCCACCACATAGCCACCACGCCCTGTTACTACGTGGAATACCTAATTTTGTGTGTGTGTGTGTGTGTGTGTGTGTGTGTGTGTGTGTGTGTGTGTGTGTGTGTGTGTGTGATTGTTTATCTGTTCTGTTTATCTGTGCCATATCTGTCTGTCTGTCTGACCCTCTCTCTCCCTCTCTCTATTAATCTCTATATCTCTAACTCTTTCTTTCTTTATTTATTTAATTTTATTCTTTCTCGCTTTTAGTCTTTCGTTTTTTCTTTCTTTCGTTCTTTCTTTCCAGCTTTCTTTCCTTTTTTCTTTATTTCCATTTATATTTCTTTCTTTTTTTATCCTTTCTTTCCATGTTTCCTCTCTCTCTCTCTCTCGCTCTCGCTCTCGCTCTCGCTCTCGCTCTCTCTCTCTCTCGCTCTCTCTCTCGCTCTTGCTCTCTCTCTCTCTCTCTCTCTCTCTCTCTCTCTCTCTCTCTCTCTCTCTCTCTCTCTCTCTCGCTCGCTCTCTCTCTCTCTCTCTCTCTCTCTCTCTCTCTCTCTCTCTCTCTCTCTCTCTCTCTCTCTGCACATGGACAATATAACCATCACCTCACGCATATCATATTTATCTACCTTTCTACCTGGATGACTCTGCTCTCTCCCTCCCTTTCTCTCAGCATGTCTCCCTCCCTCCCTCCTGCATGACTCTCCCTTTCCTTTCCCCTCCCCCTCCCCCCTCTCGTCACTTTCCCTCCAAGCTACATAACCTCAAAAGTCATGCTGTCTCTCCTCAATGCATCATCTTCTCTTCTCTCTTTTATCATATTTTTTCTATTCTTTTTCATTTTCTTTTCTCTCCCTTGCTCTTTTTTTCACTTATATGCTTTCTCTCTTCTTCTTCTGATTTATTGCGTTATTTTCTTTTCTTGTTTTCGTCATTTTGTTTTGCTTTTTTTTTCTCTCGTCCTTTTTAGTCTTATTATTTTCATTTTCTTCCATTTTTTCTTCTCTTTTCCATGACATGAATTAATAAATAAAAAAGTTGATGAAGTAAAGAGAGCAAGAGAATGAGGAATTGAAAGAGTGAGGGAATGAAGAGTTGAAGGAATGGAAATTCAAGTGAATGACGGGGATGACTTAATGAAGGAAGGAGGGAGTGAATGAAAGAGTGAGGAAGTGAGGAGGTGCAAAGGAATGAAGGAGTAAGGAAATGAAGGAGCAAAGGAATGAATGACGAAGGAAGTGGTGGAAAGGAATGAAGGAGTAAGAAAATGAAGGAGCAAAGGAATGAGTGACGAAGGAAGTGGTGGAAAGGAATGAAGGAGGGAGGAAACGGAAGTGCAAAGAAGTGAAGGAATGAGGATGTCAAGCTTTAAAGAAGTAAGGAAATGATGAAGGAAGTGAGCAAAGAAATGAGAGAGTGAAAGACTAAGAGAAGGTGAAGGTGCAATCAAGATCTAAATATTTAAATCTTGGGTGCAATGGAGTAGAGGAATGAGACGGAAAATATACGAGTGTGTGAAGAAGTGGAGTAAAGAAGTGGAGTGAAGTTATGAAGGAGTGAAAGAATGAGGGAGTAAAGAAGTGAAGGAGTGAAGTTATGAAGGAGTGAAAGAATGAGGGAGTGAAGAAGTGAAAAAGTGAAGCGAGGAGGTAAAAATGTGAAAGAGTGAAAAAGTGAGGGAGTGAAACGAGGGAGTAAAGTGAGGGAGTGAAACGAGGGAGTAAAGTGAGGGAGTGAAACGAGGGAGTAAAGTGAGGGAGTGAAGTAGCAGAAGAAGAAGTATTGGCGCGTGCTGCCCTGTCGCCCCGGAAGCCAACCACGCGAGAAAGCCCAGCCACTCAGCCCGACCAACCGACCGACCAACCAGCCACGCAGAGCAAGGGAAAGCGTGCAGCTCCACCACCACCACCACCACCATCACCAACTCCTTCATCACCAGTATCAATAACACCTCTACTCCACCAGGTTACAATGTCATCTTTTTCCAACACCACTGAAACCACCACAACCACTAACACCACCACCATCATCATCACCAGCTCCTTCATCACCAGTATCAATAACACTTTTGCTCCACCAGGTTACAGTGTCATCTCTTTCCAACACCACTGAAACCACCACAACCACTAACACCACCATTATCACCACCACCTTCACCACCTCTGTCAATATTACTTCTATTCCACCGTCATTCCACTGTAATTCTCTTGTCAACACCACCATTTTCTCTATTTTATCCTATTTTTAACTTTCTTCTCTTTTCTTTTCTCACTTTTTCTTTCTCTTTTCTCTTTCTAAGTTGTCAGTGCTGAAGTTTATGGGGTATGCTAAGAAAAAAATTCAAGTTCTTATGCTCACGATGCCAAAAAAATCTCTCTTTCTCTAATATCACCACCACCACCACCATCACCACCAAACCTACTATCATCACCACCACCTTCATCACCATCACCACAACTAATAACACTTTTTCTTTCTAATCCTAAGTCATTCTTTCATTTCGGACTATCATTTCCACCTCTACTAACCTTATCGTCATCATCATCATCACCACCACCATTGACAACTCCATCGCTCATGTCATCCCATCAGACCCAGTAACCCCATTAAACCCAGCTTCATCACCTCCATGTTCATCACCACATCGATCAACACCGTTACACTCACTTCCATCCCTTCACCTCCATCAATAGCACCGACTGTCATCACCATCTTCACCACTAATCACCACCACCACCACCGTTACCATCACCACTGCCTCATCACTACACAAGCATCATTAACTGCCTATCCCCACCACTAACTACCAATACTATCTCACTACACACCATCACTAACTACCTATCCCCACCACTAACTACCACTATCATCTAATTATTTGTATTTTCTTCTCTTTTCTCTATATGTATTTTCTCCTTTCTTCTTTTATTCTTTATCCTATGTTATCCTATTTTCATTTTCTTATCTTCTCTTTTCTCTTGCCATCTCTTCTTCTTCTTCTTCTATAACATTCTCTCTTATCTTTTATTGTTCTAGTTTTTCTTCTCTTCCTCTCTTTTCTTATCTCTCTTCCTCTTTTCTCCTTTTTCTTTTATTCTCTGTTCTACATTATCCTACTTTCATTTTCTTCTCTTTCCCCTTTCTTTTTCTTTTAACTTGCCATCTCTTCCTCTAAAACATTCTCTCTCATCTTTTATTGTTCTAGTTCTTCTTCTCTTCTAATACTATATTCATTTTATTTCTTTTATTTTCCCTTTCCTTTCTCTCGTCATCTGTTCTTCCTCTGTTACATTCTCTTTCATCTTTTATTGTCTTATTTTGTCTTCACTTTCCTCTCCCATCAATACCACATCACCATCAGCGCTCACCATCACACTCGCCATCATCGACGACTCTAAAGACACGCCATCAAGATATAATGAGGCTGGGTTATGATGGATGGGCCGAGCTGTCGTGAGCCTGTGAAGCGATGGTCTATTAACTGGAGCAGACACACACACGCATCAAGATAATGACCGCAATAAACTGTCGCTCCTTTGCCGCTCGTCAGGAGGCTCGGTATTACTTACGGTTCGAGGCTTAGAGTGACAGCCGCATGCTCACTCTTTTGCTTTATTAGTGGGAAAGTGGGAAAGTAGAAAAGTGGGAAAAGCTGAAGATGTGTGCGAGTGTGTTAACTTTTCTTTCACGAGGAGAGTATCGAGACGCCTCCCAGACTGTCTTTGATCCTCCTTACTGGCGATTCTAATCCTCTTTATACGGAGCAGTGCATAGCGGGTTTATTTATCTATCTGTCTGACTATCCATCTATCTATCGATCTATTGTTTTTGCCTTAGAGTTGCCTCCTTTTGATGTAATAATAATGATGATGAGAGTGAAGGGTCCTTTAGGGTTTATAAGCACTCATTGCGCTAATCGATCTATCTATCTATCTATCTATCTATCTATCTATCTATCTATATAATTGTCATGTGATGAAGTGATTTTTTTTTCATCGTGACCAAAAGAACCAAACTTTTTTTTACATATCCTATAAAGTTCAGCATTGATATCACAGAACTTTTCCTCGTTCCTTACAAAAACGCTTCCAAATGTAGTATATGACGAGAAAATGAGGAAAAAAAACATATTTCATTATTGCCAACTTTTTCATCGAGACAAAACATGATCTACTGTGAAAAAAGAATAGAGCAAGAGTCTCGAGAATAGACGAAAAAAGAGGAAAGTCATGATATAGTTCCTGATCATGAAGCCAAACAAACACAAACGGAAAACTATGAACAAAAACACACAAAAAAAAACCCATAAATGAAATCTGATAAGTCGAAGAGAAAAAAGAAAAAAGATCAATACACATCTGTCATACGTAAAACCTAACCACAGACGAAAAAAACAGTCATAAAACACAAAACACAGAGGCTTAAAGAATCTATAGAGAGAGGGCGAAGGAGGAGATACAAAGGAAGTGTCGGATAGCGCGGACTGACAACACTTACGACTCAAGGCGATCGGGAAGCCGGGAGTGCAACGGAAGAAAAAAGACGAAAAAAACTAATCCGCAACACACTATAAGGAAAATGTGAACTAAATCAGAACCGTTATATAAATCGACGGCCGTCCACGTCCAAACAAGTTTTAGTACGGCGCCGACGATTTAGAGTTTCGCTTCGACACAAAAAAGTCCACAGGTACATACGAGGAGGGAAAGTGTACCAACAGTTATATTCCCCGTCCACCCAATCATCCAGATGTGTTATGAGGGAGCCAAAACTGTTATCTTCACCGTCTGCCAGCATCCACACATGATCTTAAGGCTCAAGAGAAGATGATATAGACAGTGATGCTGATAATGATGAGAACAAGAAGATAATGATGATGATGGTGAAGAGAAAGGCGATAGTAATAGGGAGAATCAGATGACGTGGATAATGATAAAGATAAAGAAGAAGAATAAAATAAAAAAACAAAGCGAGAAATAATAAAAAAAAGAAAATATCATAAGGGGAAAATAAAAGACTACCAACATGCAACAAAAAAAGAAAACAAAAGCCAGAAACATACTTCAAAACACACTTCCCATCCACAGAAACATTTCCCCCCTAAAAGAAGAATAAAACATGAATCAAGAAACACGAACCAACACCCAGCACACAATACAAGCCACAAACACCACCAACATCACCACCACCAACACGAAATCTCCTACCCAGTGAACGCCGCGTGTCTTGTGTCGCTTCTGTTCTTCACCTCAGCGCGCCGGAAAGGGACGGAGGACAAGGAAAGGGGAGACAGAGATTCGTAGCGACGCCAAACACGGCAGCGCTAACACAACGAAAGCGACAACGGTGATGCTGACACTGGCCCGGTAGGAACGCTGAAGTATGTGTGGTATGTGGCGCCGTCTAGGGAGTAGGGACACGCAAAAAAGATAGCAATTCGCAGAGTACAGGAAGGTAGGAGAGTGAGGGGTAAACTAATATAAAAAATAGGCGTCTAAGGAGTAGAGGCGAACATATACACACGCTGGGCGAAGCATCCATTATGAAGGAGAAGTAGTAAAGAAGAATAGGAAATAGTACGATAAGGAAGAATTAGAAAGATGAGTAAAAATGAGCATCAAAACGAAGGAGATTTAGAAACAGTTGAGGTAATAGAGATATAGAGGAATAACTAAGAAAGAATGGATAAAAAATAGAGAATAGATATTGAAGAAAGAATGAATAGATAAATAGTCAATAGAAAGAGGAATATAAAAAAAAGATTATTACCTCTTATTGAAACAGTCGAGGCAATAGAGAAATCTAGAAAAATAACTAAGAATGGATAACAGAGAATAGAGAACAGACGATAAAGAATAAATGAAGAAATAAAAGAGTATAAAGAAAAAAAGAAAAAAAGTTAATTAATAGAAAGAGGAATATAAAAAAAAATATTACCTCTTATTGAAACGGTCGAGGCAATAGAGAAATCTACAAAAATAACTAAGAATGGATAACAGAGAATAGAGAACAGACGATAAAGAATGAATGAAGAAATAAAAGTAAAGGAAAGAAACACCAATAAATTATGAAAAGAAATAAACACCAAGGCGAAGGATATTATGAGACACTCAAGGCGATAGCTAGAGAGACACGTTCACTCAATTAAGTATTTGTTCATCCTCGTCTTCCGTGGAACAATACAGTGGAGGCGAAGGCTATTAGGAAACTATAGGACTCTTTAATGAGGTGTTTAATTAGCCGAGACAAAGGATACGGAAGAATCTTTTGGACGAATACAAAAGATATATATTATACGGAAGAATCCTAGGGCATAGAGACGGAGGAGATTAGGTAAGTATAGGATTCTTTAGTGAACTGCCTAATAGCCCAGACGAGGGATGCCGAAGGACGCTAGGGTAAAGGGACGAAGGATGTTCAGGAGCTATTGGACTTGGTAATTACTTCCTTCCGGCTCCTGTAGACAAGGGATACTGAAGACTCCTAAGGCAAAGGGCGAAGGATATTCAGAAACTATAGGATTTGTTGATAATGAGTTGGATATGTTGGCTAGAAAAGGGATACCGAGGATTCCAGTGACCAAGAGACGATGAGTATTGAAAAGCTAAAGAGTATTTGTCGATTACGAACTGATTTGAATTCGATACGAGCAACTACTGACTAATAACGCAATGTTTCGTATGTGTTAGAACTGAAAAAAAGCCTGAAGAAAAAGTAAAAAAAAAAAAAATAACAGGAGGAGGAAGAACTGAAGAAATAGAAAAAATAAAGAAAAATAAAGAAGGAGAAAGGCAAGAGCATATAAGGGATTAGAACTTGAAGAAAAAACAAGTAAAAGAAAAGAGAAAAGAAAAGGAGAGAAGAGAAGTAAGAACATGACGCAAGTAAAGGAAAAAATAGAAGAAAAAAAGGAAAAATATCGAGAAAAAAAAGAAAACAAGAGAAGAAGAGAGGAACGGTGACATGCAAACACAAATCACTTTCCTTTTCTCTCATCGTCAACAGGTGTGTGTGTGTGTGTGTGTGTGTGTGTGTGTGTGTGTGTGTGTGTGTGTGTGTGTGTGTGTGTGTGTGTGTGTGTGTGTGTGTGTCTTTAATTAAGGAACCCCGGAACAGCCCCATCGATCACGGCAGGTGTTTTCTCTTCTGTTACGTAACCTGTGTGTACCCTAAATTATTATCTCACAAACCGCCGTCAGGTCCACGAGCGTCATTACAGACCTAATGAGCATCAATTGGTACATGTAATATTCTTCTTATATTGATGCGTGACAGGTGACAGGTGTGTGTGTGTGTGTGTGTGTGTGTGTGTGTGTGTGTGTGTGTGTGTGTGTGTGTGTGTGTGTGTGTAGAAAGCTGCCTTCCGATATATTTACAGTTTATATTAATTAAGTGGTGTGACAATAGTAACAGTCGACTTTCTTTTTTAATTTACGAACGTGTGTACTCAAGTTGTCTTCCTGTAGCAATCTAACCGCAGGAGTTCAGAAAGACGCATCGCTTCCCAGCAGGACCACCGCCACCACCACCATCACCACCACCACCACCACAAGAACAACAACAACAACACACAAGACAAGACAAATCTCTCCTTACTCAGTGACAAGAACACGTGGGTAAACAAGACAACCACCACCACCACCACCGCCACTGCTATGACCTCCACCACCTATACCACCACCTCCACCACCGCCCCCTCCCACACATCAACGAGAACTTTCCGACAGAGTCACACGTTCCCTGCTGTGAGAGTCGGCAACCACCACACCTCCAAAACAACAACAACAACAAAAGCAACAGCAGCAAGACAAATTCCGCCTTTCTCTAGTGACAGGAGCAACAGATAACACGGGAACAAACACCACCACAATTGTAGCAAAAACGCCACCACAAACACAAACAAACTGACGCACTCAACACAAAATCCGTCTTTATTTGGTGACTGGAACACACGTAGATAAGACTACCACCACCACCACCACCACCACCACCACTACTAATACCACCTTTCACATGACAAGAGGAACCAAATTAAGACTTACACGTTCAAAACAACAAGAAAAGTCACTCCTTCCTTAGTGGTAGATTTATAAATATCACCACCACCTTCAACATCACTACCACCACCACCACTACTATCAAAACAACAATTAAGATTCACACGGTCATAACGCCATAATTTACTCTTTACTCAGTAGTTATACCACATACGCCATCATCACTAACAACAACAACTACAAAAATAACAACGACAATAACAACAATCAAAACATCTCCACGTTCTTTCTTTCCTTCCCCTTCTTTCACATCCTTTCTTTCTTTCCTTCCTCCTCTTTTGACGTCCTTTCTTTCCTTCGCACTGTTTTATCATCTTTCTTTCTTTCTTTTCCCTTCTTTGACGTCCTTTCTCTCTTTCCCCTCTCTCTCTCCTTCTCCCTTCCTCCATCTCGCTCTCTGCCTACCTCATCGCCGCACCGTCTTCCTGCTCTGGGCCTGCCTTGGGATCGGTTAGGACTCTGCTTGCTCGGCCACGTAACTCACCTGGAAATGAGAGAAGAAAAATATATTAGTCCTGTTATCTGCAAAAGGTGAACGGGTTTACTGACTGCACGGGTTAAAAATATAAGATACCTGATCCTGTTTAGTTTACTCTTCTTCCTCCTCCTCCTCCTTCTCCTTCTCCGCCTTCTCCTCCTCCTATTTCTCTGATGTAATAATGTGTTAGAGAATGTCTTGGTATGTTAATTTAGTGTTTATTAGGGTATTTAGAAAAGAAGAAAAAGGAAAAGAAAAAGGAAAAGAAAAAGAAGATGAAGAAGAGGAAGAAGAGGAAGTAGTAGTAGTAGTAGTAGAAAAGAAGAACAAGAACAAGAAAAAATAAGAACAAAAGACAAGTTGAGAGAAAATTTTAGCACACACACACACACACACACACACACACACACACACACACACACACACACACACACACACACACACGCACACACACGCACACACACGCACACACACGCACACACGCACACACGAACACGCTCGCTCACTCACTCGCTCTCAGGGAAAGTGTTAAGTCTCTTGAACACAATCTTCAGCGTGTGATAAGGCGCCCAGGTGTGTCGTATTGGAACCTTTCTCCCGTTTTCTCTTTGCCTTCCTCTCGAAAAAAAAAAGAAAACAAATAGAAAATAGTAAAAATATCATGACGACTCTTAAGACTGTACACACACACACACACACACACACACACACACACACACACACACACACACACACACTTTCGCTTTCACTTTCTCGGCGTGGTCTGTGGTCACCGGAAGATAAGGCACACACACACACACACACACACATAAGTCATCTGGTGAGGTGAAGCGTGAAAGACATCGAGTTGTCACGTTATGTTCCTCCCCCCCCTTTATCTCCTCCCCTCCCCTCTTCCTTCCCTCCCCCTCTTTCCGTTTTCTTCCTCTCCTTCCTCATCTTTCTTCCGCTGTCTTGTTTTTCTTTAGTTTTCTTTTAATCTTATGTTCTAGTTTGCTTTGTTTTTTTCCTCGTTTTTCCCCTCATTCTCTTTTTCCTTGTTTTCCCTCTCATTCTCCTTTCTCTCTCAATATTTCTCTTTATTTTCTTTCCTACTTTTTCTTATACAACGTCATCTACTACTGTACCATGACTGCTATTATTGTTACTACTACAACTACTACTACCACCAACACTACTATCACCACTACTACTACTACTACTACTACTATTACTACTACTGTTACAATCACGACTTTCTTTCTCCCTCTCTCTTTCAACTTTTTTTTTTCTGTGTGGATGAACTCTGACACGTATCGTCCAATCTTCCTCCCTTCCTCTGGTCTCGGTCTTCCTTTCTCTTTTTTTCTCTAACTTTTTTTTTAGCAACACTTTATGGTCACTTAAATCCACCTTTCTCCGTCAATAACGATACAATACAACTTTTATTTTTTGTTCACTTTCTCTTCATTCTTTTCCTTCTCCTCCTCCTCCTCCTCCTCCTCCTCCTCCTCCTCCTCTAATCACACCTGCGGCCGGAAGCAACAGGTAAGAGAGTTAAGACAGGTAACAAAACACAAGACGGACCGGACCGACGGCGCGTGATCTTCAGCCTCGAAAATTAACACAAGGAATAGGAGGAGGAGGAGGAGGAGGAGGAGGAGGAGGAGGAGGAAAGGGTTGGAAGGTGAGGGCAAGGAAAAGGACAGGAAGGGACAGGAAGGGACGAGGATAGGACAGTAGAGAAAATGACCTTGGAAGAAAGAGATGGAGACGAGTAAGAGAGGAGAAGGAGAAGGAGGAGAGGAAGGGCAAAGTAAGGAAGGAGGAGTAGGAGGAAGAGAAAGGTCGAGAAGGAGATATAAAGAGGAGAAAAAAGGCGAAAAGGGCAATAAAGAGAAGGGTTAAGGAGTAAGAGGAGGAGGAGGAGGAGGAGGAGGAAGATGTGCCCCCGAATCGATAATGAGGGGAGGAGGGTAAAGAGAAAGGATAAGAAGGTGGTGCGTTAGCGAAGGACAAGGAGGGGGGGGAGGGAGGAAGAGGAGGAGGAGGAGGGAAGGGAAGGGGGCAAATGGAAGGAGGGAGAAGAAGGCAAAGAAGAAGAAGGGGTCAGGAGGTACGTGGGAGAAAGGAGGAGGAGGAGGACAATAAGGAGAAGGAGAAGGAGGATAAATGATGATGCTTATAATGATGAGAGAAGAGGATGATAGAGATGGTAAGAATGAAGGGACGGGAAGAATGAAGACGATGATGATGATGGGAGAAGAAGAGGAGGTGGAGAAAATGAGAGTGGTGAAAATGATGTGAAAATGATAGAGGAGCTGATGGAGAGGAAGAGGATGATGCTGAGAAGATGAAGAAGGGAGAAGAGAGAGAAAATAAGAGGATACTGCAACCACTCTAGATGACGAAGAAAAACAAACAAAAAAACAAAGAAGAATGAAGAGTTTAAAGGCATGACAGATAAAAAGGAAAATGTTTATACACACGCACGAACTTAATCATAAGAAAAAAACATTAAAAGAAAGAAGAAATAATGGAGGTGATAAATTTAACTCGTGTGTTTTGCATATTTCCTGATGGACAGTAAACGACCCGTGTCCTTGAAGGTAAAGATAAACACTGTCCAGGCCTTGTGTGAGTCTCCTGAAGCCCGGAAGAGGCGAGGACAAGGAGTAGAAGGAGGAGGAGGAGGAGGAGGAGGAGGAGGACGATGACGACTACGAGGAGGATAAGAATGAGGAGGAGGTGATGATGGTTTTCGTGTCAGTCACTCAGTTGTTCATCATCAGAAAATAAACAAAAACAAAAATATACTAAACTACCTTCACCCTTGAGATACCGTGTTTATGTCAGCCAGTTAGTCAGTCAACATCTCAGGAACCAAACAAAACTAAGTACCTTCCCTCTTCAGGTCCCTTACGCTACAAAACCTACACGAAGACACCTGTTCATATGAAGGAAGGGAAATGAAACCAACCATGTTAACCTCTGTAGATATGGACACTTTATACCCTGCTTAAGAAGGCGTGAAAGAGATGCGATTCTACAGAGGGAAAGGCAACTACCGGTCTACTTTCGCCCCTATAAACTCTCTGAACTGTAGAGCATAAAAGTCTCGCCTTACTCAACCCATTGCTAGTTTAATATATACAAAGGAAACACTACAACTCTAACCCCCATGCTGCTTTCGCTTCTATAAACTCTTTGAACTATACAGCATGAAAAGCCTCGTCTAACTCAACTCTTTGTTAGTTTAATATATACAAAGGAAACACTACAACTCTAACCCCCAGCTGCTTTCGCTTCTATAAACTCTTTGAACTATACAGCATGAAAAGCCTCGTCTAACTGAATCCCATGTTAGTTGAATATATACAGCGGAACGCCATCTGCTTTCGCCCCTATAAACTCTTTGAACTACAGAGCATAAGGTATCGTCTCACAAAACCCTTTGCTAGTTTAATATATACTAAGGAAACACTACAACGTCTACCCTTAACCCCCCCACCCACCCCACCCCCCGATACACACACAGAGCGCCCGTGCCAACACAAACACGCACTCTGACACACGCACAAAGGAGGGAGTCTCTGTGTGTGGGTCTCCTGTGTACGGTGCATGCCTTCTCGCTGGCCACCTCCCTCCCTCGGTCTCTTGTGAGTGTCGAAACGCTTGTCCATACACGGGAGGGGCGCCTGGCTTTGTGTCTCGAGTGTGTGGTGGTGGTGGTGGTGGTGGTGTTGGGTGCGAGGTGGTGGTGGTTTGACGCGAGTGAACGTGGAGTGGGAGTGTAGTGTTGGGTGTGGTATAGATCTGTTAGGAGTGGATATGAAGTGTGATTGTGTATATAGAAGCAGTGAAATGGTGTTGGAAAGCTATTGAGAGTATGTATCAGGGGAAGGAAGGCTGAAGTATGTATTTCTCTCCCCCCTTTCCTCCTCCTCCACACATTTGTTACCCATTTTTATACAACTCTCAGGTATATTCAAAGTGTGATGAGTTTTAACAACATTAACAGTTTTACACAATAGTTACAAAGTTTATGTGAGCGAGCACACGAAACGAGAGCCACCCTCACGCCACCCGGTTTTTTGTTACATAGTGTCAGGCTCACATAACAACACATAAAGGGAACACATCGAAACGGCACACACACAAAACTAGTCACACAAATCATAAAGCTACAGAATTTGGTTTACTATAGCGTTGAGAAAGAAGGTGCCTATTGATCTTGGTGACTCTATCTATCTATCTATCTTTCTTTCTCTCTATCTATCTATCAGTCAGGCCACGTCACCACAAATATCTGCCATTGTTCCGCACACACGAGACAGATTTAACAGCTCGCCTCTATTAGAAAGTTGACCAGACACCAGTCAGACTCTGCTATGCCGGTATGCTGCGTGGCTTGCTGTTTAAGTGGCTGGGTAAGTACATGGCTGGCTGACGAACTGGCTGACTGGACTGGTAAGAGGGTGGCTAGCTAGCTGGTTGACTGACGGGTTGACTAGATTGCTTAGAGGTTGGTTAGCTGGCTGGATGGTTGACTGGTAGACTGATTAACTGAGTTGCTGAGTGATTTGCTAGAGGATTGACTGACTGGTTGACTGGCTAACTGACTTGCTATGAGGGTGGCTGACTGGTTGGTTGAGTGCGTGAATGGATTGCTTAAAAGGTGGCTAGCTGGTTGAATGGTTGACTGGACTACTATAAGAGGGTGGCTAGCTGGCTGGTTGAGTGACTGGCTGACTGATTGACTGGATTGCTAAAAGATTGATTGACTGGTTGACTGGATGACTGGATTCCTTAGGTGGTTTGCTAGCGGGTTGACGGACTGGCTGACTGACTGACTGAAGGGGTTGGTTAGGTGGCCAGTTCGAATCTGCAAAAGTCCTCAATGAACTCTCAAGACAGATCAACTCTTTCTTTCCTCCGTCCCTCCTTCCCTCCTTCCCGACCCTTCCTCCGCCCTTCACAGACTCCTAAGCGCTGAAGGTGGGCAGCACGAGGGTCAGACCAGCTCAAGGTACGCAGAAACACGGAAATTCTTATTCTAAATGGAGGTGAGTGAGTCGGGCCGCAGCGAGCGAGGACAGCCCCTTTCCCTTTCCTTCCCGTCCCCTCCCCGCTCGCTCCTGTCCCGCCGCCCGCTCTCCCACGCCTGCGTTTATGGGGCCCCGAGTGTCGTTTTCTCATGGGCAAGCGATAGGAAGGGAAATAAAAAACGGAGGAGAGAGCTAAGAGTGAAAGTCGGTGAGGCCTAACGCGGTAAGGAAAGGTAAGTCTTGAGGGCAAACGATAGAGAGGAAGATAAAAAACAATAGAAAGGGAAACAGAAGGAAGATAGGTAAAGGTTAGTGTAGTTTAATGGGGCGAAAAGTTAAAAATAGGTAAGGTAAGTAATTTTTTTGTGGGTAGACGATGGAGTGGAAAAGGAAAACAATAGAAAGGGTTAAAAGAAACGGAGAGAGATAGTGTTAAAAGTTGATGTGGTCTAATGTGGTGAAAAGGAAAAAATAGGAAGTAAGGAAGGATATACGATACGATAGAAAGGAAAATAATAGCAATAGGAAGAAAAAACGGAGAAAGGTGGAGTAGAGAAAGGTTGGTGAAATCTAATGTAGTGGAACGGTAAAAATGGGTAAGGCAAGTAAAATTTTTGTGGGTAAATGAGAGAGAGGGAAAGGAAAGCAAAAGGATGAGAAAAAAAAGAAATACCGGTAATTATGGTGTTGGCTAATGAGTCGACCAGGTAAAATTAGGTAAGGTAAGGTAATTTTTTTGTGGGTAACCAATTGCAAGGAAAGATAAAGGAAAAGTAAAGGTAGATAGGACATAACATAGTGAGACGAAAAGGTAAAATCAGGTAAGGAAATATGAGTCTTGTACAGGTAGACGAGAGAAAGGAAAAAAAGAAAGGGAAAGTAAAAGGGGAAACGGTCGGCTATAGGGAAAAGAAGAGTGGCCATTTCTCATCAATAACCGATAGAAAGGAAGAGTGAAAGTAAGATAAAAAGGTTAATTTGGGAGAAGGAGCGGACAGGTTCGTGACGAGAGTGAGAGTAGAGAGACCATCGCGACGTGTGTGCGTGTGTGTATGTGTGTGTGTGTGTGTGTGTGTGTGTGTGTGTGTGTGTGTGTGTGTGTAGAGGTATCCATAGCCTAGAGAAGAGGTTAATACGTGAGGTTGGTAACACTTTGATTTCTCTCTCCCTTCCTCCCTTCCTTCCCCTTCCTTCACTCCCTCCCCCTCTCCCTCCACTTCACACACTTCCTCCACAATAAACAAAAAGGAGGAGGAGGAGGAGGAGGAGGAGGAGGAAGCGGTTAACAGAGGAGGGAAAAAAAGGAGGTGGAGGGTGGGAGTCTGAACCGTACTAACAAAAACTAAAGTACTGGAGAAATTGCCGTGTTATTTTTTTTCATTTATTCCTTTCCCTCTTTCTTTCTCTACCCTCGTGTGTGTGTGTGTGTGTGTGTGTGTGTGTGTGTGTGTGTGTGTGTGTGTGTGTGTGTGTGTGTGTGTGTGTGTGTGTGTGTGTGTGTGTGTGTGTGTGTTCGCTGCTTTCACTTTCAGCGGCTGGTCAGACCTAAGAGACCAGTTGGCTTGGTCAGGAAACAGATGTGAAGAGCACACACACACACACACACACACACACACACACACACACCCACACACACACACACACACACACTCAGTAGTAGTAGGCGTAAGGATAGGCCTCTTTCCCTTATTTGGTGTTTTTTATTGGTGTTTCTCAAGGTCTGTCCGCGGCGGTGTTTGTTCTCGCAGATGTGTGTGTGTGTGTGTGTGTGTCGTGTACCTGCCATAACACCCACACCCACACACACCCACACACACACACACCCACACCCACCCACACACACACACACACACACACACACACACACACACGGTCAAGGTGCTCTGTTTCTCTTCACCTTGATTTCTTTCCCGCGCGCCAGGTAAACACACACACACACACACACACACACACACACACACACACACACACACACATACACCTCAGGGCTCTCACTCTCTCTTGCTAACGTGTGTGTGTGTGTGTGTGTGTGTGTGTGTGTGTGTGTGTGTGTGTGTGTGTGTGTGTGTGTGTGTTTCGGGTAAAGAAATAAGTAAGTAAAGTAAACATTCACATCTTAGTATTTTTAGTGGTCATTTAAGTGCAAACAAAACAAATTAAAGAGTCTTCTTGAGAGATGTTTCCTCTTGTAACGAAATGCAAATGAGGGAAGCTCTCTCTCTCTCTCTCTCTCTCTCTCTCTCTCTCTCTCTCTCTCAACATATATAGAAAGTGAATCTCTGTGCTACACGAAAACACGATTTGCTGGATGTTTTCTTTCTTTCTTTCTTTCTTTCTTTCTTTCTATACTTCTTGTAGCGTGTTTTTTTTGTGTGTGTGTGCGAGTATGTTTGTGTGAGGGAATACAGGCTGTGAGTGAGTGAGTGAGTGAGTGAGGAGAGAAGGAAGGGAAGTTGAGAGTAGACAGGCACTAGGCAGGCAGGTTAGCAAGCAGGTAAGTTAGCAGGAAGGGCAGGTCAGACAAGGTATACCCGCATGCCCGGTCACTCACCCCTGGACACGCGGGAAGACGAGAGAAGGCAGGAGAGGTTACGAAAGTCTGGCGGGCGCTGTGCCGAGTGACCGGTAGATCGGGGAAAGGAAGAAGGAAGGAGGGAACGAGCTGGTGCAAGGAGGAGGAGGGGGAGAGAGAGAGAAGTGAAAGATGAAGGAAGATGCAGAGGGAGAGGGAAAGGGAAAACTATTAGAACGAGGAGGAGGAAGGAGTAGAAAGAGAAGGGAAATAAAACAAGTTAGAGGAGGAAGGAAAACAGAAAGAGAAAGGAAAGATTAAAGATGACGAGGGTGTGAAAGGGAAAGATGAAGGAAGATGAAGAGGAAGGGAGGGAAAGAGAAAGGAAAAACTATCAGGACGAGAAGAAAGAAGAGGTAGAATGAGAAAGGAAAGATGAAGGAGGATGAAAAGTTAGGGAAAGGGAAAGGGGAAAACTAGCAGGAGAAGGGGAAAATGAAGAGGGAGAAAAGGAAAGGAAAAAAGTAGCAGGAAGAGGAGAAGGAAGAAGGAAATAGAGAAGGAAGAAGCAGAGAGAGAGAGAGAGAGAGAGAGAGAGAGAGAGAGGAGAGAGAGAGAGAGAGAGAGAGAGAGAGAGAGAGAGAGAGAGAGAGAGAGAGAGAGAGAGAGAGAGAGAGAGAGAGAGAGAGAGAGAGAGAGAGAGAGAGAGAGAGAGAGAGAGAGAGAGAGAGAGAGAGAGAGAGAGAGAGAGAGAGAGAGAGAGAGAGAGAGAGAGAGAGAGAGAGAGAGAGAGAGAGAGAGAGAGAGAGAGAGAGAAAGGGAAAATTTTGAAGCAGAAGGAGGAGGAAGAAGAGGGAGAAAGAGAAGGGAAAGATGAAGAGGGAGAGAAAGGGAAAGGAAAAACTTGAAACAGCAACAGCAGGAGGAGGAAGAGTAAGAGGAGGAGGAGGAGGAGGAGGAGGAGGAGGAAGAGAAGAAAGGAAGGAATGACAGTGCTTGGAGAATGCAACACAAGGACCATGACAGTGATGAGCGACATGAGTAAGGGAGAAGAGAAGGAAGAAGAGGAGAGGAGACCGGTAAGAAGGAGAAGGAGGAGGAGGAGGAGGAGGAGGAGGAGGAGGAGGAGGGGGAAAGGTTTCTTCTCAACTTTCACTGGTGAGGTGCGTGAAAGGAGTGACGCAGCAGAAGAAGAAGCAGCACCACCACCATCACCATCATCAGCAGCAGGAGCAAGAAGAGGAAGAAGAGGGAGCGAGGGAAAGGCACCAGAAAAAAGAGGAAAGACTAGCGAAAACGAGACGAGGGGAAAAGAAAAGAGCCTTCGTGCCGGCCAGCCAAGCAAATGACCATGTTTTTTTCCTGACGTCCAACTCACCCAGGAAATGAAAATGAGGCGTAACTATGAGAAATGCAACAGGAAAAGAGGTAGAACGGGGTGAAACAAAAAGCTCTGAGCACGAAGGTCTTGTAAAGGGTTAAAAGAAATGTGATAGAGGGAGAAAATAAGAAGAAACCACTCGAGGGAAAAGTATTAAGGAGGAACCATGAGAAAGAGAGAGAAAGAGATCTGGGTGAAACAGGAACCTTCGAGTGGGAAATGTTTTAAAAAGAGGGGAAAGAGAGGGGAAAGAAATGTTAGAAAAGAAGGGAAAGAAACGCCTAGAAGGAAACATTTAGTGATAGAGAAGAGGAAAAGAAGGGAACAGGTGAAACAGGAACCTTCGAGTGGGAAATGTTTTAAAAAGAGGGGAAAATGAATGTGCTTAAAGAGAAACGTCAACAAGGTAACATTTAGCGATGGAAAAGAGAGAAAAAAAGTGAAACAATCTCTGAGAACGAAATATATCAAAGAGATGGGGAAGGAAAAATGTTAGAGGGAAAAAAAGAGGGAAAAAAATCGTCGAACAGAAAAAAATGATAAAACAAGTGAAAATAACTCAGAGCACAAGATGTTTTAAAGAAGTGAAGAGAAAGATATTAAAATGAGAAGGAAAAGAAAGAAACCGGTCGAGACACAAACGCTGAGTGGAAAAAAAATAAAAAGAGAGTGAGTGAAACAAGAAGCAGTGAGCACGAGAGGTCATATCGAGAGTTAAAATAAATATGTCAAAGGGAGAAAAAAGGGGAAGAAACCACTCGAGAGAAAAATACTGAGTGAGATTAAACGTAAAAAAAAGAAAAGTGAAACAAACCTCCAAGCACGAAATGTTTCAAAAAGAGGGAAAAGAAAATTGTTAGAGAAAAAAAAAGAAAAATTATAACCGGTGAGAAGGAAGTATTTAGATGTGAAACAAACTCCGAGCACGAAATGTTTCAAAAAGAGGGAAAAGAAAATTGTTAGAGAAAAAAAGGAAAAATTATAACCGTCGAGAAGGAAGCGTTTAGAAGTGAAACAAACTCCGAGCACGATGTTTCAAAAAGAGGGAAAAGAAAAGTGTTAAAGAAAAAAAAGAAAATTATAACCGGTGAGAAGGAAGCATTTAGAAGTGAAACAACCTCCGAGCACGAAATGTTTCAAAAAGAGGGAAAAGAAAAGTGTTAGAGAAAAAGAGAAAAATTATAACCGTCGAGAAGGAAGCGTTTAGAAGTGAAACAAACTCCGAGCACATACGGTTTTAAAAAGGGGGAAAATGAAATGTACCAAAGAGAGAGAAAAAGGAAAAAAAATCATCGAGGAAAAGAAATATTGAGAGAAACTGAAATAAAAAGTGCAAGTTTAAAAAAAGTGGCTAAAGAAATGTGTTAAAGAGAGAAAAAAATGAAATGAAATCCGACGAGAATAAAAAACACTGAGCGAAATAAAAACTAAAAAAGAAAGAAGTTAAAGCTCCGAGCACATGTTTAAAAAAAGAGGGAGCAGAAAAGTGTTATAAAAAATAAAATAAAAACGTCGAGAAAAAAAAGGAGTTAGTGAAATAAAAAAAAGTGAAACAAACCTCGGAGCAAGAAGTGTTTTAAAAAAGTGGGTGAAAAGAAACGACTCAGGAGTGAAAAAGAAATTAAATCCAGAGAGAAAGTGCGGTGTAGTTGGCTGGACAATGAAGACGGGATGCAAGGGGGGGAAGGGGTGGAGGGGGGGCGGTAATTACATGTCTCACGGCAACGCTCATTACGAGGAGAGAAGAACACGATGGAGCGGCGGATAAGGTGGAGGAAGAGCGATGGAGAGGTTGATAAGGTGGACGAGACACGCAAAACAAGATAAACGACGCTGAGAATGTTGAAAATATATAAACCACAGATGCGGACTTTGATTTATCTTGACTGTGGTAAAAGTAAAAGTTAAGTTGGGGGAATACGACATGGTTGCGCGTGGCTCCGGTGCTCATCTCCGTTGCATTAGCTCTCTGCGCCTGTGGTGGGAAGAATCTTTTACCCCGGGACATGGGTCAGTGTGAAATCCGGGATAGTCCCAGCACACCTTCCCCAGGTTTCCCCAGGTACCCATTTATATACCTTTTTTTTATTATTTCGCTAATTGTTTTCTTCTCGACGTTTTTGTTTTCTATTTTTCAACCCATTTCTTTTCACGACTGTCCGGGCCGGAATTCGAACCCGGGCCAGCAGATTCGTAGCTAGGCACCATAACCACTGTTCCACGGAGGCGCATACTGTGGACTGTGGACCAAAATAAAAACAACAACAAAGCGATTACTTGATAAGACGGTTAAAAAAAATCGAAAAATATTAATGACGGCTCAAAAAACTCAAAATTAAGTGAACTCGGAAATAAACAAACCATGGATGGAGAGTGTTCTATCACGACTGAAGACAAAAAAAAAAAAAAAAATAAATAAATAAATAAAATAAAATAAATAAATAAATAAAAATGTAATATATGATCACTACCTCAAAGCAAGTGTCAAAATCAAATCATCAACACCACCACACTTATTTTATCACCATCATCACTTGTAGACACCAGCACACCACCACCACCACCACCACCACAATAGCACCATCATCCCAAACCAGACTTCACCACCACCATAACAGGCACACGCCACACACATCACCACCCCCACCACCACCTCCACCGCCCCAGAAGACATCATACCTCAGCCAACACCAACATACATCACCATACATCACATCACCACCGCCACAATTACCACACCACCACCAGCACCGTCACCACCACCACACCCCTTAACCTCTGTCGCCTCCACCACCAACGTGTCACCACCACCACCACCTCATCACCATAAACACAACTCATCACCAAGGGAAAGTCGTCCAGTCCACACACACACACACACACACACACACACACACACACACACACACACACACCACTCACACTCACACTCACACACACACACACACACACACACACACACATACAGATTGGTTACGTTACACCCCCCTTCCCCTCCCTCAACTATACCCCCTCCCTCCCCCCCTCCCGATAAACCAGTTGTCATGAGGGTTGGATAACTGGCTGACTGGTTGACTGCATGGCTGAGTGATTGACTGACTGGCTGATCTGGATGTCGATACCCATGGCTGAATGTTCCTTCCCTGGCTGACTGGATGAGTAGAATGACTGATTGGCTGACTGATTAAGTGACTGACTGACTGAATGACTGATCGGTTGGCTGAGTCACTAACTGGTCGAATACATAACTTAACCGAGTGGCTGACTGGATGAGTGGATGATTAACTGACTGACTAGCTAACTTAGACTGGCTGACTAACTGATTGACTGACTAACAATGGCAAACCGACTGACTGACTAACTGACTAGCTGACTAACTGAGTGACTGGCTAAGTGATGACTGGCTAACTGACTGACTGGCTAACAGA
Source organism: Eriocheir sinensis (assembly GCF_024679095.1). Classification (NCBI taxonomy): domain Eukaryota; kingdom Metazoa; phylum Arthropoda; class Malacostraca; order Decapoda; family Varunidae; genus Eriocheir; species Eriocheir sinensis. Next base: position 7,241,053 of record NC_066554.1, read on the forward strand.
ATGACTGGCTGACTAACTAGTAGACTGACTGGCTAAGTGATGACTGACTAACTAACTGGCTGACTAACTGACTGGCTGGCTAACTAACTTACTGGATAACTGACTGACTGGCTAACTGACTGACTGGCTAACTGACTGACTGGCTAACTGACTGACTGGGTAACTGACTCTCTGACTGGCTGGGTAAGTGACTGACTGGCTAACTGACTGACTGGCTGACTGGCTCTCTGACTGGCTGGGTAAGTGACTGGTTGGCTGACTAACTGTTATGTGACTGACTCTGCTGCTTCTTTGCCCCTTCCTTACCGACCAGTCATCCCACCTCTGCATATTTTCTTTTTTTGTTTGTTTTTACTTTCATTTACTTTCCCTTTTCTTCCTCCCCTCTCTAAGTTTGTGTTGCTGCGCTTGTTTCTTAAGTTCCTTTTTTCAGTCCTTTTTTTCGCGTTTTGTGGTTTCGTTTTTTGAGGGTTCGTGTTTATTTTTGTTATTGTTTTTTTTAATGTTTTTCTTGTGGTTATCGTTTCATGTGACTCCCGTTTTTTCTCAAGTTCGTTTTCTATGTTTGATTTCACTGTTATTTTCTCTTCACTATCGTTATTCACCTCTTAGCCTCGTCACTGTTCATACCTCGACTCCTTCACACCGTCATTCATCATCAATATTTTCTTCTTCCTCATCTTTTTCTTTTATTTTTTTCGTCTCTCACTTCCTTTCAAATTTCCTTTCCTTTTCAGTAGTCCAGTTCTTTCTATTCTTCCACTTCTTCATTTTCATCATCATTTTTTTCTTTTTCATTTTCTTCTTTTCTTCTTCTCCTTCTTTTCCATAGTTTATCATTGCTGTTCTTCTTTATTTCCTTTCTTAGTCATTTATCTTAACTTGTCTTTTATTCCTATTCTCTCCCTTCTTCCTTTTCTTTTCTTCTTCTTCTTCTTCCTTTTTTTTTCTTCTTCTTCTTCCTTTTTTTTTCTTCTTCTTCTTCTTCTTCTTCTTCTTTGCTTTCTCCTTATTATTCATATTTACTCTCCCACTTAGTCATTCCTTTCCTCACATTCCTCCACTTCCATTTTTTCCTCTCCCTCCTTCTCCACCTCCTCCACATTACTTTCTCCTTACTAACCTTATTTACTTTTCGTCTTAGTCATTCACCTCCTCCTCCTCCTCCTCCTCTTCCACTTGTTCTTGTTCTTCTAGCCTTTCCCTTCTCTCCTTCTCCCTTTCCTCTTTCTCGTCCTACACAATTTCCTTCTACACCTTCTTCTTCTTCTTCTTCTTCTTCTTCTTCTTCTTCTTCTTCTTCTTCATTGCCTTCGTCTTCTTACTCTTCTTCCCCTTTTAACTCACTTTCAACCCTCCCTCCCTCCTCCTCCTCCTCCTCCTCCTCCTCTTCCTCCTCCTCCTTCTCCTCCTTTCTCCTACAACTTTCCCACATGCCAGAGGGTAAAGAGACGCTGCAGTATTTAAGAAACGCGCCCACACACACACACACACACACACACACACACACACACACACACACACACACATGCACGCACACACACTTACTTTTCTCTCGTTATAGTTAATGTATTGTCGTTAACAGCATCATTAAAAGTTGAGAGAGAGAGAGAGAGAGAGAGAGAGAGAGAGAGAGAGAGAGAGAGAGAGAGAGAGAGAGAGAGAGAGAGAGAGAGAGAGAGAGAGAGAGAGAGAGAGAGAGAGAGAGAGAGAGAGAGAGAGAGAGATTTCTTTAACCCAAACACATACTGCTTCATCTCTTCGCATTATTGGATTCTACTTCTTAAACAGAAATAAACAAATAAGCAAATAAATAAGTAAAACAAAACAATAATAACGAAAGAAAAAAGATAAAAAAAGCAATGAAGCCCCAAAGCAAAGAAACAAACAAACATAGAAACGACCCAAAAACAAACAAACAAACAAGGTAACAAAGAACACTCACACAAACAAAACAAAGCCAAACAACCTCACAAACAAACAAACAAACACACACAAACACCGGTTCCACTTCCTTCCTTTCCGGTTTAATAATGCAGGAAGTGACTCGCCCAGGTAGTAGTAGTAGTAGTAGTAGTAGTAGTAGTAGTAGTAGTAGTAGTAGTAAAAGTAGTAGTAGTAGTAGTAGTAGTAGTAGTAGTAGTAGTAGTAGTAGTAGTAGTAGTAGTAGTAGTAGTAGTAGTAGTAGTAGTAGTAGTAGTAGTAGTAGTAGTAGTAGTAGTAGTAGTAAAAGTAGTAGTAGTAGTAGTAGTAGTAGTAGTAACATTTATAGCAACATCAGTATTTAAAGAGAGAAAAGAAGGGGGAACATTAAAAGCAACTAAAAAACAAATAAGGTAAAAGAGAGAGAAAGTGATCGGGGCGAGGCAGGTAAACACATACAGGGAAGAGTGAGAAAAAAAATGGGAAAGAAGTGGAAGCGAAAGAGAGAGAAACAGAAGGTCAGAGGGAGGAGATAATGGGACGGGATGTAGAGGATGATTAACTAATGATTACAAAAAAAATAACATACAGACCTTGAAAACTGAGAGAGGAGAGAGAAAGAGAGTTTAATTGATTGAGGTGTAATTAGAAGGTAGAACAGGAAGCAGGAAGGTTTAATAAGAAAGATGGGGAAGGACGGAGGTAAGAAAGAAAATAATGTTAGAGAATGAACGAACGAAAATAGGAAGGCAAAAATGAAGGATGTGAGAAAGGAAGGAGAAATAGAAGTGTAAAGGAAAAAGAAAGAAAAAGAGGATAGAGAGAAGGGGAAAAGAGCAATGGGAAGATAGGAAGGGAGGGAAAAGCAAAGATAGGATATAAATGATGGAATTATAGAAGAAAGAAAGAAAGAAAGAAAGGAAGGGAAAAAGGAAGAAAAAGGAAAAAAAAAGAAAGAAAGGAAGGAAGGAGAGAAGGAAGAAAGGAAGGAAGGAAGGACAGAAGGAGAAAGAGAGGGGAGTAATAAAGAAAGACATGAAAAGGAAATACAACATAGACAAATAAAGTGAGAAAAAAAATGAGGAGATAGGGAAGAAAGGAAGGAAAGAATGAAGGGAGAAAATAGAAAGAAGAAACAAGGGAAAGAAAGAAAAAAAAAGAAGGGAAAGAGGGAGGAGGAGAGAAAGGGAAAAAGATAATAATGGAAATAATAAGA
>NC_066554.1:7246691-7341691 GCF_024679095.1 Eriocheir sinensis
CGTGTAAATAGACGCGTGTTGTGACTGGTCTTGCGGTCGTTGCGGCGGTCGGCATCAACGGGACAGACACGTGAGGGGTCCTGAGGGTACGCGCGTAACCTTGGGGGGTCACGCGGCGGCGGAGTGGAAGAGTCACAGCGCAGTTTACACGGTTTAGAGTTTAACAAGCGCAGTATGCAAACTCAATCTCCTCACCCTTGGCGCCTCTTAGCTCAGGTGTTATTAGAGTTTCCGTTGCTCCTCATGGGTATACGCTTTTAGGGAGGCAGAGAGGCACACAGATACACAGACAGGCAGACAAAGACACACAGACAGACAGACCTCCCTGCGCCCCCTCACACACACAGAATCGGTTTCCTTGCGGGCTACGGTATCAGTATTGGTGGTCGTTGGAGGCCCTTCATATGGGTCCTTGTAAACATTCTGACCTTCCCTCATCGAATATGCTAATGAAGGAAGGGAATAAGGGTCACAACTGATTCTAATGACTCTAGGGAAACAGCTTATCAGGAAAATACTTACTGAATGCTTACTAAAGGTTATAGAGCAGAGAGACAAACAGGAATACACTTACTGATTGCAAAGTTACAAAGAATTCAGTATATTAAGCACATGGAGAATCGCCTGAGCTAAAAAAAATACTGTTACCTAATATACTTTTACCACCGAAATATGGGTCGTGTCACACAAAAAAAAGTCACTTGGTATATTATATAACTTAACCAAGCAATCTCCAGTGGCTGAACAACAATCCGCTCCCGACACCCAGCCGCAGCGTCCCACTTCCACGCCTAACGCCCGAGAGTGAAGGTGCGGCGCCGGCTGTGAGGAAAGGAAGCTCCCAGTACCGGCAATGACAGTGTTGATTGACCAGTTAGTTTTTAGAGCAGGCCTGTTTTGGGGCGCGCGCTGGTACACACTCAGCCAAGAAAGTGAATCCACCGACCCCAAATTATCGTACACACCGTATTGCATTTTCGTAGTTTCTGACTGATATCTATAGCAAAACAAACAAACAAACATCAATAAATAACAGTTTTAACTCTAACTTTAATATTCTTTCGTTATTTGTGTAGGTACGAGAGTTTGAGGCTAAAAAAATGATAAATATAATGTGGTGAATACGATAATCTGGCAACGCTGCCCAGAACATGAGGCAATACGAGACCGACAGCAAAAAATATATGAGATTTAAAGCCAATATCGTCAGTTCTCGTTGTTTCTCGTACACACTAGGGCAAAAAAGTGATGCCTACCCCACACCATGAAGCAATGTCAAAACGACCCCAAACTTACACATTTACAACCATCATCATCAGTTATCTTTATTTTTCTTTTCTTTTCTGTTGTATCATTATTACCAAGACGGCCTAGAAAGTGACGCTCACCCCAGATCATGAAGCAACATCAAACCGACTTACAGATATGACATTTACAACCAACGGCTTCATTTCTTTATTTCTCGTTCTCTGTTTTATCATTCACAGGAAAGCCGGTAATATTTAGTCCAACTACAGACTACACGCAGAGGTTTGTACAGGAAGGAACGAAGGAAGGGAAGGAAGGAAGGGAATGGGGAAAGATGAAAGGATCGAGCTAGTTATAACAGTACATCTGGAGCCTTGTACGGGAAAGGGAAGGGAAAAGAAGGGAAGGGAAAGGACGGGACGGGAAACACGATGTAATACGAAAACGACCAGAAAACCCCATCCAAAGTCTAATTTTCGCTCATTTTCCATCATATCGTTCACAGTTAAGCAGATACTTTTTTGGACCAGTAAGTAGTACACTTGGTGCCCGGCAGAGGTAAAAAAAAGAGTCTGGTGTCAAGTCTAAAAGCAATAATAAAACAAGTTATAAACACTGCCAATAAGAAACACTGGACTAAGATGAAAGTTCCTCCACGTAAAGCAAAACGAGCTCGGTAAAACAGTAGTTCACTTGGCGCCACGAAGAGGTCCCAAGAGATAGCGAGTCTGAGGTTAATAGGCTAAGAGCAATGATTAAACAAGCCCGGAACATTACCACTATAAAACACACCACGGAGATGAAAGTCCCCTCAGTCTAAAACGAAAGCAAGCTCGGTGGGATAGTATTAGTACATTTGGCGCCGAGATGAGGTAGCAAGAGGTAGAGAGTAAGGAACTAAGAGGCTGAGAGCAATATTAAGAAAAGTCTGGAAAATTACCACTATAAAACACACCACGGAGATGAAAGTCCCCTCAGTCTAAAACGAAAACAAGCTCCGTGGGATACTATTAGTACATTTAGCGCCGAGAATAGGTAGCAAGAGAGAGAGAATAAAGGAATTAAGAGGCTGAGAGCAATGATAAGTCTGGTACACTTCCAATAAAAAACACACCACGGAGATGAAAGTCCCCTCAGTCTAAAACTAAAACAAGCTCCGTGGGATACTATTAGTACATTTAGCGCCAAGATGAGGTAGCGGGTCAAGAGGTTAAGCGAACAGTAAAACGAGTCTGGAGTTCTGCAAGAAAGTAATACCCGACAGAGATGAAAGTCAGTCGGTAAGGAAAACACGACCCGTTCGATAAGCCTCTCGTTTGGTGACTCGGACGACGAACAAGAGAAGCTGTTGGTGGTGGGTGTCAGGCGTCCCAGCACTCATTGATTCCCTGCTTCCTTTCGTGGGTGGGTGGTTCTTTGCTACACGAGGGAGATACCGGTAAGAGGATGCCTGTTACCGTCTCCACTACCATTACGACCACTCCTACCACCACTATACCGCCATTATTACCATACCTCCATCTAGTTCTATCACCACCAACACCATTACCACCGCCACCATCACCACTTCACTTCTCATTACTTCATATCTCTACCACCATCACTTCCTACCACCAACGCAAACACCACAAAGACCATTACCACCACTATCATCACCATCCCAGATCCAGTTACAGCCTATCACCTCTACCATCATTCGCAAACACCCCCACCATCACCAGCGAGAGAAATCACCCTACCACCATCATCACCACTATCCCGAGTTTGCATCCCTATAATGTTTATCTCCAGTATCTTTAATTGCTGAGATATACTGTAAGCTAGGTTGAGGATGTTAGCAGAGAGTCCTTCCTTAACACTTTAGCTGCGGATTTCCTACAAGAAGACATCACCAAGTTACGGGAATGGAACAAAAAGTAGCTGTTACAATTCAATGAAGGAAAATGTAAAGTCATGTACCTTGGGAGGGGATATCCAGCATACCAATACCACATGGGAAACACTCAATACCTACCACAGAGGCAGAGAAAGGCCTGGAATATATGTTACCAGGCTACCAGTGAATGCCAAATCCGTGCCAATCGCAGCGGACGGGTTAATGGATGTAGTTATGTAATGTATAAAATCAATGCTCAAATCTATCACCACCACCATCATTATTGCCATCTTCGTTTTCTACTTTTTATTCTCCTGACCTACCTTACAGCCTTATCCAATTACACTACCACTACCACCATCACCACCACCACCACCATCACCATCACCACCACCCTTAAACTTCCTTGACCACCACCACTACCTCCTTCATCGTCTCTATTTTCTACTCCTTCTTTTCCTGACCTATCTCACAGCCATATCATCTTGCACCACCACCACCACAACCTCCACCACCACCACCATCACCGCTTCCCTCAGCCAGTCACTTCGCCGGCAGTTTCTTTTTTATCTAACCGTAAAAACTGCTCGACTTTTCCCCCGCGTGCAGTGAGCGGTTTGGGGACGCACGTATCACACGCTTCCGTTGCAGCCTCATGCCCTCCTGACCCTAGTGGTGCGAGGGCCAGGTACCCAGCGACCCAACCAACCAGTTTCCCCTCTTCAGTGCCAGCCAGCAGTGCCAAGACGACAGGCGGGGCTATTCTGGTACTCACTTTTTTCCCTTGGAGTTGTGGATCATCTACTTGAGTTTCTGACATTCTTTTATATTGTGAGAGACTTGTCAGTTAACTTTTTTTATTGTTTTTTGAGGTTTTCTAAGTAGTGCTACAGTGGAGTTTTATATTTTTTTCCTTGCGTGTGGTTCTTGATATTTCTGGAGTGGAGTTCAGTATCTTTCTAAACTGGTGTTCTAATCTATCTACCGTGAGTTGAATTATTTTTTTAAGTGTAGTACTTCAAATTTTCAACCCTTAATCTTTCTGGCGTGGGGGGATGAATTCTCCTAACGTGTTCTTAATCTTCCTGATGTAGAGTTTTGGTCAGGTTTCGATTTTCCTTTAAGCGAGGGAGTTCTTAATATTTCTAAATGGAGCACAAAATATTTCCAGCGTGGGGTTGAATCTTCTTAAATTGCTGTAACTCCTTCTAATGTTTTTCTGGTTTGGCTTCTTGGTTTCGTGTCTTCTTATGATAATTACTTTGTCTTTTTCGCCCTTGAGTTGTCGCCGGTGATGTGAAAAATATAAGAAAAACACTCCACAAGATTTCTCACCACCACCATTATCACCACCACATGAACACCACTACGACCACAAGGGCTCTCACCACCACCACCACCACCACCACCACCACCACAAGAACATAGATGGCCTGAGAAAGCAACATTGCAGAACCTTACCACATTCCTCGACTTTTCCTCCTCTTTCCCTTCCTCTCTCTCTCTTCTCTACATCCTATTCTACTCTAGTTTTCCTTATTTTAGATACAGAGACAGACAGACAGACACTGATAGACCGAAATTGACCTCTTTTTTTGGCCTGTCGTTCTATTTTTTGTTTGTTTTTGGAGCAGCGTTTAGCGAGCCATATTTTTTTTTTGTTTGCTTATTGCCCATGAGCTGCTTCCCTTGCTGTAAAAAGACACACACACACACACACACACACACACACACACACACACACACACACACACACACACACACACACACACACACACACGAAAAAAAAAAACTCTTACACCATTAACACACTCCTCATCTCCCTCTCTCTCGACTCACTGCCCATTTCAAGCATTATTTTCTCTTCATATTTTCTTGTTTACACGCTTGAGCAATTTGTTTGGATGGAGAAAGTCACGTTTTGCTTGCAGAGTCTTCCTACTAACCTTCAATATGGATGTTCTGAAGGCTGGCAGCATCTATTAATATATCTGTTTCTATCGTTTCATTATTCTCTCTCTCTCTCTCTCTCTCTCTCTCTCTCTCTCTCTCTCTCTCTCTCTCTCTCTCTCTCTCTCTCTCTCTCTCTCTCTCTCTCTCTCTCTCTCTCAGCTGTATCTCACTTCCGTTTCCTTCTTTTAGTGATGCGTTTCTCCTACGTTCCAATCGATGTCTCTCTCCTTTAATGAAGTAATGTTACTCGTCAACCGTCCCGTCCCGTCCCGTCCTTTCCCTTCCCTTATTTTCCCTTCTATTATAACTAGCTCCTTCCTTTCATCTTTCCCCATTCCCTCCCTTCCTTCCCTTCCTTCGTTCCTTCCTGTACGAATCTCTGCTGTATTATCGCGATCAACTTCCTTTCATCTTTCCTCCTTTCTACTCTTCCTTCCGTCTATAATAGTTACTCCCTCGACTCCCTGTTTCATTTCCCCTTTAGTTCCTCTGAGTTAGTGTTTATATTACAATCCTTCTCTCCTTCCATTTTTTCTCCATCACTGACTCCCAGATCAAGTTTATCGTTACCCTTTTCTTGTTTCTTTCTCTATTCATTTCATTCTTTCTTCATTCAATCCTCTTACTTCTTCCTTACTTTTATCCTCCAGTCCTTCCAACCTCCCGTACTTCCATCACTCCCTCTTTTCCTTCCTTCCTTTTTTTGCTTCTTTCGTTCCTACCTTCCTTCATTTCTCCATTCATTTCATTCTTTCTTCATTCATTCCTCTTTTTGCTTCCTTATTTTTATCCTCCAGTCCTTCCAACCTCCAATACTTCCATCCCTCTCTCTTTCCCTTCCTTCCTTTCTCCATTCATTTCATTCTTTCTTCATTCATTCCTCTTTTCTTCCTTACTTTTATCCTCCAGTCCTTACAACCTCCTATACTCCCATCCATCCCTCCCTCTTTCCCTTCCTTCCTTTCTCCATTCATTTCATTCTTTCTTCATTCATTCCTCTTTTCTTCCTTACTTTTATCCTCCAGTCCTTCCAATCTCCTATACTCCCATCCCTCCCTCTTTCCCTTCCTTTCTTTCTTCCGCATCCTCATCCCCATCACAAGACCAATCATATCATACCTACCTGCGTTACTACCTTACCGTTCCTCCTCCTCCTACCTCACCTACTTTCCCCTTGAGTGACTCCCCCACTATATCAGTCTCTAGGTCACCTGAGTAAGCCCGAGTACCGCTGATGTTCGTGTTTGCGGCGGCGCGTGGGAAAGAGAAGCGGGGAAGGTTAAGTTGATGGAAGAAATCGGGTGTTGTGAGTTTATTTTTAGTTAGATTAAAGAGATAGATAAATAGATAGATAGATAGGTAGGTAGAGAGAAGGGGAGGGGGAAGAGAGAGGGAGGGAGAGAGAAAGAGAGAGTATATATTTAGGTTTCTAGTATCTATGTTGTATTGTTGATGTTTTGGTGTCCTTCCTACGCTCGCGGCCTTGGGATCACTACTTCCTATGTCATTAAAATCCCCCGGCAGGATATTGTGGGTGCGTATCCTGCTGGAGAGAGAGAGAGAGAGAGAGAGAGAGAGAGAGAGAGAGAGAGAGAGAGAGAGAGAGAGAGTTGGTCTATGATACCCAAGAAACAAATATTTATAAAGATTAGATTGTGTATCGAAGAGGTACACACACACACACACACACACACACACACACACACACACACACACACACACACACACTATAGAACGTGGGCTGTGACGCCAGGCTGTCTACCCAAACCGGCCCTCCGCCCCCACCTGTCTGTCTCTCTCTCTCTCTCTCTCTCTCTCTCTCTCTCTCTCTCTCTCTCTCTCTCTCTCTCCACCCCCCGCCCCCCTCGCCTCACTTCCCCTGGCGAGCCTCACCACAAGTGCCGGCTAAGTGTTGTTTCCAGGTGGGTGTTTCCCGCATAACACGGGCGGGGAGAGGCGTCGTGGGCCTCCCTTCGCCTCGCTGGCCGCCGCCCCGCCCGCCCCGCCACGCCCTGCCCCCTCCAGGCATGTATCGGGCTGATTAAGACACTTCCACCGTGGACGGCGTGGCGGCGGTGTCCACGGCTATTATTTGGGGTAGTAACCTCCAGCCGCAGAGGGCGGGCCGCGTGCCACAGCCAGGCCTGCCGTCACTCACACACCAGGCGCTGCTTCACCTCCGCCGGGACTCATACAGAGGAGCGACACGGTGACAGGTACCTCTCTCTCCTATATTCCTCATCCTCCTACTCCTTTTTCCATTCTCGCACTCCTCCCACACCCTCAGAACTAAGGTCGGTATTATAAGACATACTCGCTTCTCACAACAGTATTTCTAAAGGTCAAAGAGGGGATCGATTGAGTTATAATGAGTGTTTCTTTAGGTTCACGGCACAGAAGAAGGGTCACACTACCACCAGGGTCATAAAACTACTCCTGGAAATGCTCAAAGCTCCTCCGAAAGCCTTGTCAAATATGTGTACTTGGGCGACGGAATGTTTAGCAATACGGCCCAAAGTCATCCTTCATTGGACTAAACTTCCTGCAAAGCTACTATGACGACGAATAAGTCCTTTCGAGATTGCATTAATCATCATTTTATTAGCACATAATTAAACATAACTTTTCCATGCATAGGTAGAATGGGTGTTTTAATCCGGTTAGCAGGCCACCGAAGTCCCAAGCGAACAAATTATATCATGTAATTAGGTAGCCTCGCGATATGTCAACAGGCTCACTCATGTCAATTTGTTAATGTTGTCTTCTCCTCCTCCTTCGCAAAGTCACCGCGTGATAACCCTGAGAGTGAGTTACCCAGCGGGGGGAGGGGGGGAGGAGTCTTGCCACAGCCCCTGGGAACCATAACCGTGATAAGCGGAAACCCACGCGCGGCAGACGGAGCCGGGGGCGGGGGCGGCGGCGGGAGCGGAGTTTAGTCTTAAGTGTGGCGGGTCGTGTGTGGCGAGGCCTTGAGTGTGACCAAGGGGGGGAGGGGGCTCAAGGCGGCGCCACACTAAACACGGATCACAGCGTTTTTATTTTCCTGACAACGTTTTTTTGTGCGTCTTCCTGCTGTAGGGGGAGTCTATTTTTCCCTTTCCTGTCCCGCGAGGAAGTGGGTCACTCAACGCGGTGAATGGCTCAGGAAACTAATTATATACTTAATTACATGCTTCTCTCTTCCTCTAAAACACACACACACACACACACACACACACACACACACACACACACACACAAGACATGTATATAATATTTTGCGCCCTGCCTGAGTCCCGGGCTGGCAGTCCCGCCCCGCCCCGCCATGCCCTGCTACCCTGATTACGTGTGTGTGTGTGTGTGTGTGTGTGTGTGTGTGTGTGTGTGTGTGTGTTAGAAAGGTAGAAAAATAGTAGGAGAGAAAGGGAGAGAAAAGGTCCGATGAGAAATAAGTCCACACACACACACACACACACACACACACACACACACACACACACACACACACACACACACACACACACACACACACACACACACACACACACACACACACACACACACACACACACACATAATTTACGTTCATGCGTGGGGGCTTTGATCTCGAGTGGCAGGGCGCGAAAAAGTCTACAGTGATTCTCTCTCTCTCTCTCTCTCTCTCTCTCTCTCTCTCTCTCTCTCTCTCTCTCTCTCTCTCTCTCTCTCTCCTTTCTTTTTTCTTTACTTTATTTCTTTTCTCTTTCTTTGATTTTGACTTTCTTTTTTTCTTTATCCTCATCTCTGTATTTCTTTTTGCTTTTTCTTCATCTTTCTTTCTTTCTTTCTCTCTTTGACTAACTCTCTCTCTCTGACTTTTTTTTTGTTGTGTCTATATGTCGTGTGTATGTGCATGTGTGTGTGCGTGTGACCCTCCTCTACCTGAGCCGGGCGGGTGATGGATGGGGCGGCCGTGGGACAGGTGCGGGGTGCAGGGCTCAAGAACAAGCACTGGAGGTGGTAATAACACGGGCGGCGGGGATTTGCAATGACGAGTGGCGGCGAAAGGAGACGAGAGGCGGCGAGAAAGTGTAGCTAGGAACCGGGAGGCGAGACATGGGTGGCAGAGCGTAGAAGGAGAGACAGAAATAATGCCAGGAATGAGATGAATGTAAGGAATGACGGAAGAGATATATATAACCAAGGATGAGATGAATGAGGGGAAAGAAAGAAGAGAAAAACAGAACTACGAGTGCAATGAATAAGAGGACAAAGAGAAGAAGAGAGAAATGGGACTATAAATGATATTGAGTGGGGAGGAGGGGGAGAAAAGAGAACGGAAGGAAAGGAACGAAAAGTGGGGAGGAGTGAAACGGGGAGAGATTGAGAGAGAGAAAAGAGGAAAGGGGGATGAGAAAAGGAAGCAAGAGGAACTGTATGAAGAGGAGGGAAGAGGGGAAAGGAGGAGTGATATTGGGAGAGAAAAACGGAGTGTGGGATGACAGGAGGATGAGGAGAAGGGTGAGAAAGAGGCGTAAGAGGAAAAGAAAAGCGTGGAGCGGGGAATGAAAGGCAGGGAGAAAGAAATAGTGGACTGGTGGATGAGAGGGCTGGCAAATACGGAGGAAGAGAAGGGAGCGAGAAATGTGGAATAGGGAAGAAGGTTAAAGGGAGGAGCAGGGGAGGAGACACACGGAAGGGGGAGTAGGAGGGAGTAAGGGGGGAGGTTATGTAGCCGCCGCCTGGTTAGCCTATATTCCCTGTGAGAGAGAGGCACCGCAGCAGCCTGGCGGACCCAAAACCCTCCCATCATGCCTTGTGGAAGTGCCGCCGCCCCTCCAAGTACCCCCACCCCCGTCCAGACCCCACCCACGGCCCTCGCTGCCCTGTAGATCTGCCGCCATAGCCCCAGCAGTGCAGAGACTCACCTCAGGCTTCAAACTTTTAGACAGGCTACCCAGAGTTTAATGCCCCTTAGTCGTGGGTTTATCGGAAGAGGGAGAGATGATTGAGATCGCGCTGCCTCGTGGATTAAACGTATTCACAGTGTCAGTAAAGTATCGAAGGGATTAAAGAAAGCATTTGAGCATCTGTCCAGGTTGTATCGAGAATAGCTTACGTCTCGCTGCCCCGTCACTGAAGGAGTATTGTAAGTAGTTCATAGTGAGTATTTGCAGTTACAAGGAGTAGCTAAGATTTGTATGTAGTAGAGTATTTGAGGGGTTAAAAGGAGTATCTCAGATTTTAGCTCGAGAATTTATGATTTAGCTGATATTACTAAAAAGTTAAGGATCTTCTGATGGTTAAAAACTACAATTTGGCGGCTTAACGAACACTTACTTGGCGTCGAACAAGATTGCTTTACGTTAACTGAAAACTATACACGAAAAAATACAAAAAAAAGTTATGGCTGGAAAAAGATAACGCATCGAGGAGAAGAATTTAGGCTGTATGGCGGCGACGACTACCTGGGCACGGCGCCTCGCTCGGTGACTCTGCACTACCTCTCGCGCCGCCACCCATACACCTGCCCTTAACAGGTGCCGCGGACCATTAACCTACAAAGAGGCCCCGATGACGCGATCCCTTCACGAGTGCCTTCTTCGGGGCGCTCAAGGAAACAGCCCTCCCGCCCCTCACCCGCAAAGAGGGCATGACGCAGGAGGTCCTTCACGAGTGCCTTCTTTGGGGCGCCAAGGAAACAGAAACCCTCACCCCGGTAACCTCCAAGGAAGAGTGGGCGCAGGAGGAGAATCAGAATAGGGCATTTGGGATTCTTGGGTCACGTTCAGAGAGATAGAGGAAAGTATTTCTTGCCGAGAGGGATAGAAGGTGCAAGAGAAAGACGGACAGAGAAACAGAAATGCTCACCCCGGTAGCCTCAAAGGAAGAGAAGAGTGGGCGAAAAGGAGTGATTATGAAAACGAATAGAGAATAAGGGCGTCTGGAATTCTTGGCGCACGCTCCGAGAAAGGTAAAATAGGGGTCAATTGCTTGGAGGGATATAGGGTGCAAGGGAAAGAAAAGGACACGGACTTAAGTTTATGAAATGTCAGAGAGAAGACGTGGGAAGAAGAATCCAGGCCATTGAACTTGTGAGAAATGGAGAGAGAAAAAGTTCAAACGTGCTTGTGTGGAAGGACTGAAGATGCAAAATAAGAAAGAGACAAGTATATGAATTGTCTGAAAGTTGTGAAGAAGAATCAGGGCCGTTGAACTCGTAGGAAAGAAGGAAGGACTGAAGATGCAAAATAAGAAAGAGACAAGTATATGAATTGTCTGAAAGTTGTGAAGAAGAATCAGGGCTGTTGAACTCGTAGGGAAAGAAGGAAGGACGGAAGATGCAAAATAAGAAAGAGACAAGTATATGAATTGTCTGAAAGTTGTGAAGAAGAATCAGGGCTGTTGAACTCGTAAGAAAGGAAGAGGATAAAGTTTGGAGGTACTGAAGGTGCAAAATAAGAAAGGAACTCAGGGATATGAATTGTTGAAGAGGAGAAAAGAAGAATCAGGACCTTTGAACTCGCAAGAAAGTTGGAGGATAAAGTTCAAACGTGGAAGGACTGAAGGTGCAAAATAAGAAAGGAACTCAGGGATATGAATTGTTTTAGAGGAGGAAAGAAGATTCAGGACCTTTGAACGCGAAATGACAGCAGAGGAAAAGGATATAAGTTTTGTGCCCTATGATCGCAAACGTTACTTGACTAGCACTGTGGGAATCAAACATACAAAAAGATATGACGCAGATATCCTTTTACTACCTTTCTCGGGTGTCCAAAGAAACCTCCCATAGAAAAGGATATTAATTTTGTGCCCCGTGATCGCAGACGTTACTTGACTGGCACTGGAAATCAAACCTACAAAAAGATATGGCGCAGATATTCCTTCACTGCCATCCTCGGTGTCCCAAAGAAACCCTCCCGCCACTATCACGTCAACACACAGCGACCAACACCCTCCTGCATGATTAACGACTCCACCGGTAGGAATAGAAGACCAAACCGCTGTTGTGGTTATTAGCGGCTCCTAGCGCGGCCCCGCCCGACACCCTGCACGCGCGGTGGGGCGGGGCGGGGCGGGGCAGGGCAGGGAGGGCTTGGGCGGGGCGGGGCTGCATGAAACAGGGTGTGACCGACGGAACAGATCTAACGCCCCGCAACACACACACACACACACACACACACACACACACACACACACACACACACACACACACACACACCGCTTTAAATGTCCGTGGTTCTTGGTATTATGGTGGTTGTGGCTTTTCTTGGCAGTAATTACGAGGCTGCCCGGGGAAACGAGGGAAGGCAAGCTGTGGTAACCCGGATGTCAGCGTCTGCCTCGTGTCAAGCCACCGCAAGCTCAAAGGCCAAGGGGGCGGAGAGGAACACTGCGGCGGAGTGCAGTTTAACATACGTCTGGTTCCCTGGTGTACGCAATTACTCTTAGGTTGAGGAGACGAAGTGAAGTGCTGCCAAGTGCATGTTCATTTTCTTCTGGTTATTCATATTATCAGACTAAAGCACCGTTGCCAGATTATCGTACTCAGAGCATCGTATTTACCGGTGGTTTCTGACGCCTCACTATTGCCAAGAGACATCAGGGTCTAACTCTTTTAACGATAAATATAAATGAGCTTCGTTATTGGGGCCCAGAAGACAGTTTCGGGGTCGGAAGTTGGTAAATATGAGGCTGAGTACGACAATCTGGCAACGGTGGACTAAAGATTCAGAAGCCTTTCACAACTTGGTAGAGAGGATATTGCTAAAGAGGTGACGCGGTCTTTAAGCTGGAGGGGACTGGACTGGACGGGACTGACTTGGGAACGAGTAATGCATAAGACACAAGACGTTTTTTTCAGTAAATATTTTTGGGGCATCGTTGTAACGTTCGCTGGGGTCTTTTTTCTGGTCCTTTGTCTCATGTTGTGAAATAACTGTTACGTTTACTTAATTTTCTCCTTCAGCTCCATTTCCTCCTTCTTTCCTGCAGTGGAATGCGTCAGGCTCTCAAGAATGACTGTTGGTAATTAACAGTTAGTTGGGGATAACGTCACGCCGCACTGCAACTCTCCACCACGACTTTCATTTCGTTTCTTTGATCCCTGACTTTGGTGAAGACCTCAGGGGCACAGGAGCGACTAACAGAAGGGTCAGCTGAGTGCCTTCACCAAGTTTATGACAGTTCATCATCATCTAAAAACCACTAAAGAAGAATGGACCGGACATACTGTTTGGATTGTACGTCGGGTTACACGGAGTTACGGTATGTTTACTGCATCACGGAAGTCCATGCCGCAAGAGGAGTGGCTGCATGAATGGTATTGTGTCGATAAACAGTGTCAGCCATTCAAGGTGGTAAGGGAAGTACTAGTGTCTATGGACTTTAATTATGAATTAAGTACAACGACTGTAATAAGTGAAAAATGATTATACAATGTTCAATAATTGTAATTTTATTGATTTTTGTCTTTACTACAACGAAACGACTCTGTCTCACTGACTTTGCTGAGTGTCTTGTCTGTGGCTCTCAAGCGGGGCTTATAAAAACACTGGCGTCTGAGAAAGCTTTGCCGAGCAACAGTGGACACATGAGGGAGTCTGGTGAGGCAAATTGTGGCGGCCCTGATGACAATCGACTCTGTGTCTCGGGGTGAGAAACTGTCCGTCAGCACAATCAGTTAAGCTGGATATAGTGGCGTGCGACAGGCTCAGCTCAGCTTAGCGTTCGCCCAAGACTGACTGGCCACACTAAACAGAAATTTACACTTATTTTCTTCTTTTGCAACTTAGAGCAACACTTTTATTTCCGCAACTTTAGTGTTTTAATACGTACTATACGGCAAAATTAACAACAATTACTTTTAATTGTGTTTCATTGTTATATTTCTTCTTGCAAGATGGTATTTACTTTGCTAATTATAAGTGACGAACTTTTCCTCCCGGCGTGACGCACCGCCGCCACCCTGTCTGGGGGCGGCAGCGGGGGCGGGCGAGGGAGGGGGCGTGACGCTGCCCCCCGCCCAGCTGCTGCCCGCTCGTCGTTTTCTCGCTGGGCCCAGCAGACATGCTGCAGCATATGCTCGGCCGTGCTTGTTGCCGTAACTCTAGGGCGATGATGACGATGCGTCGCGGTGACCGACTGCTCTAGTCTCCTCTCACGCCAAAGCTTTGTGCTATGTGCTACTTTTGATGTGATTTGCATTTCATCACGTCGCTACTGCTACTGCTGTCGTCATTACTGCTGCTGATGCTGGTACTACTACCACTACTATTGATAATAATAGTAATAGTAATAATGATAAGAATTATAACTTCTGCAAACAGGTTGATAATAAGCTTGTGGCCTCTTATAACACACACACACACACACACACACACACACACAGGCCGCCCCGCTGGGCCACCACCCTCGTCATCTAATAAACTCACAACCGGAGAGCCGCGAAGTGTGTCGGCGGACGGTGCCTTTCCTTTCCCTTTCATCCAACTCAACCTCGATTCTTTCCGGCAACATTTCACGAGGACAACACCAACCAACAACAACAATAGCAACGGACGTATACATCAGCGCCTTCTTTTCCACAAGCACCCAGCAAGCAGACGACTCTTTAAGTGCAAGCAGTGCCTCTTTCTAGCACGCGGAGCAGTGACAGTCGCGGCGGGACATCCGGACACACACGGGAACACACGCACATCACGGCACGCTAAGGCAGAGACACGGCCCTTCGCTCCTTACCTTAGAGAACGGAGGTACAAATCCAGACGAGGGAGTGAAACAGGAGGAGTAGCTGTGCCCACGTCTTCTCACGACAACACCCGCGCGCGCACTGACCACCGAAAGCACTCTCCCTGCCACGACGGCCCTCTCGCAGCGCCTCCCTCAGCAGCGCGCGGTGCCAACTAGTCACTTCTTGCACTCTCTCCCTCCCTCCCCACTGTCCCCCTCTTTCCCCCGCCGTGCCGCTCAGAGTTTTCCCATCCTCCCAACTCGTCGGTATTATGCCAAGCTGATCTCCACTTAATACAACAAGGAGGCAGCTGAACTCTATAATCCCTCCTCCACCGTTTATCGAAGACACCCCTCTGATCCGTTCTCCTTCTTCCCCGCTGTTTAGAGTTTTCCCATCCTCCTAAATCGCTCAAGTGTTGTGCCAGATTAACCTCCCTTGAATACTATGACATGGAGGCTGCTTAACTCTATAATCCCTTCTCCACTGTTTATCGAAGACACCCCTCTGATCCGTCCTCCTTCTTCCCCGCTGTTTAGAGTTTTCCCATCCTCCTAAATCACTCGTGTTGTACCAGGTTAACCTTCCTTGAATATTATGACAAGGAGGCTTAACTCTATAGTCCCTTCTCCGCGGACAGTTCCTCTACCGTTCATCTGGATAACAAGTCGCTCCACTGATTCCCCCCTCCCTTCCCCGCCTCCTCCATTCCCCGTTCCCCCAACTCACCAATCTTGATCTCCCACTGAATACCATTACAAGGAGGGTGCTAACTCCTTGCAATCCCGCCCCAACAGACACTCCTTCCACCGTTTATTTAATTAGACACCTCACCGATCTCTACCCTCTTCCCCCCGCAGTCTTCCCATTCTCCTAAATCGCTTAAGTGTTGTGACAAGTTGATCTCCCACTGAATGCCATTACAAAGAGGGTGCCTAACTCCTTGCAATGCCTTCCCAGCATAGACAATCCCTTCAACATTCATCTCAAGACTTTTCTCAATGCCCCACAAATACCACCATTGGCTAATATTGTTTCCGCGTGTCTGAGTAACTAAACAGACTCTCCCTTACTACTGTGCCCACCCGAAGGTATTTTTTTTTTATTTCTCCCACTGGCTGGTGTTGGACTGAGCGTTGTTTTGTATTACTTTCGTTTTTCGGTCTGTCTGTCTGTCTTTGTGCTGTCTGCTTGCATGCTTCGTATCTTCCAACCCGCCTTCCTGTCTAATTGCCCGTCTTAAGTATCTACCTGCCTTCCTACCTGCCTGTTTAATTGCCTGACTCTGTTCACCTGTTTAACTTTTTTTTACATCAAAGAAAACGGCTGAAAAAAAAGAGTGAAAAAAAAAGCCCGCTACTCACCTATTCTATCTACCTACCTGCGCTTCTCTATAGCAAAATGTAATGGTAGATATTTTTTTTTTTTTTTTTTGCTCTCCTCCTTGCACTGCCACCACCCTTCCCCCCCATCCATCCCGGGCTCACTTCAAATTTCTACCAAAGTTCAGAATCGCCATCGTGTTATGCTTTATTTTTTTTCTTTCTGAGTTCCCGAATAACCAAACGTGGGGGTCAACTAACTTCCTGTATACTCTCTTCCTTTTTCCGGTGATCTCCGCAACGATTATTTCATACATTTCACACATTTCCTAAATCACAAATACCGCCGTTCAAAATCGCCATCGTGTAATGCTTTATTTCTTTTCTTTACGAGTTCTTGAATAACGAAATGTGAGGGTGGTTCAGTTTCCTTCCGCTGATCTCTACAAAGCTCATTTCAAACATTTCACTCACTTCCTGACCCACAAATACCGCCGTTCAAAATCGCCATCGTGTTATGCTCTATTTCTCTTCTTTCCGAGTTCCTGAATAACTAAACGTGAAGGGTACTTTAACTCCCTGTATACTTCTCTCCTCTTTCCGTTAATCACTGCATCGGTTATTTCAAACATTTAACTCACTTCCTAACCCACAAATACCGCCGTTCAAAATCGGCATCATGTTATGCTCTATTTCTTTTCTTTCCGAGTTCCTGAATAACTAAACGTGAAGGGTACTTTAACTCCCTGTATACTCCCCTCCTCTCTCCGCTAATCACTGCATCGGTTATTTCAAACATTTAACTCACTTCCTAACCCACAAATACCATGCCCCGTGTTATGACCAGTTAATGTCTGTCTCTTCGGCGCCCCTCGATGACTGGATACGGCAAAGCTTTTACGTCTCGCCTTGCCTTTCTCTCCACTTCAGTTCACTTGAGTTTTCCCACTCTCCAAAAATGCCACTGGGTTATGCTATGTGAGTTTGACAAAATACTGGAGGTAGTTTGACTTCTTGCACTTCCTCCTTCCTCTCACTCCGCCTTTCTCTCTCCATCAATCCGTCTGTCTTTTACTTTAGTTTTTTCCCATTGTCCAAAATCACCGCATTATACTAAGTTAATCTCGACTCTCACGTTACTGATTAACAAAATACTAAGGTCATTTCTTCTACTCCCTCCGTCTCTCTAGGCAATTCCCTAACTATTTACGTCAGCCTGTTCCCACTACGTAAAATCACCGTGTTAAGTTAATCTCGACTCTCACGTTCCTGATTAACAAAATACTAAGGTCATTTCTTCTACTCCCTCCGTCTCTCTAGGCAATTCCCTAACTATTTACGTCAGCCTGTTCCCACTACGTAAAATCACCGTGTTAAGTTAATATCGACTCTCACGTTCCTGATTAACAAAATACGATAGTCACTCCTTATACTCTTCCTCCTTCTCTTCAGCCGATTCTCTCACTCACCATTTCAGACTCTTCTCACTCCTCGAAATGTCAACTGTCATATTAAGTGTTATGTCAAGCTAAGGTGATCTCGACTCTGCTTTCTTCTGAATCACAACAACCAGACGATTGCTTAAAACTGTGCCGCTCTGAGGATGACAAATAGCAGGAAGGAAGGCGAGGAAAAACCCACCTAAATACATCTCATTATCTCCTGTCATTAAGCTGCAATTAGGGCGAGACTCAGACCGCTTAGTGAGGAGAATACAGGGCGTGACAGAGGGGCTATTAGACATACACACAAACAGACAGGCAGAGGGGAGTATCAAGACACCTCTCCACCCGAAATTGACCTCTCTTTTAATCACTCTTTATTCTCATTTATAGAAGCAGTGGTTAGTGGGCTTTCTTGCTTTCCTATGCCTTTGCCGTGAACTCCTTCCTTTACTATGAAAAAAACATATAGACAGACAAACAAACACACTAAGCTTCAATTCCAAGGCACTGCAGGACGATACGGCAGCCTTGTGGTGTTATGGTGAATGCCTCGGTAATTTTCTTGGTCTTGGTCTTGGTTGGGAGTCTACAGTCTAGTCATCCGTGGCAACAGGTCGACGGTTTGCAATATGGGACCTCGATTTGCTTTAACCGAGGCCACCGCCATTCCTCCTCCCCCCTCCCTCTCTCCCTCTCTCTCTCTCTACAGTCAGTCTACAGTCCAGGTCTACAGTCAAGTGTTTGCAATATGGGACCTCGTTTCATTTGTTTGGACCTCCACCCCCCCCTCCTCCCCCCCTCCCTCCCTCCTCCCCTCTCTCTCTCTCTCTCTCTCTCTCTCTCTCTCTCTCTCTCTCTCTCTCTCTCTCTCTCTCTCTCCCGCGGTCGATTTATTGGTGACAAGTTCATTTTCCCCTCGACCGAGTCTTGGCTAACGTAAACGAATGTGTGGTTTGCTGGTTGGTTAGTTTAGTTTCCCTGGTTTAGTTTTGTCTGTCTGTGTGTGTGTGTGTGTTTGTGTGTATGTTTGTTTTGGTTTTATGGTGCCTGGGTTTGTTGCGTTTTGTTTGTTTTCGTCCTTGTTTGTTTGTGTATGTTTGTCTATCTGTCTTCGTTTTGTGGTGTCTGTTTTATTTTGTTTTTGCCTGTGTCTGTCTGTCTCTGTCTGTGTGTTTGTTAAGTTTGTTTTCGTCTTTATTTGTCTGTCTGTCTTTGTTTGGAAGGAAGCAAGGAAGGAAGGAAGGAAGGAAGGATATAAAGGAAGAAGGAAGGAAGAAAGGAAGAAAGGAAGATAGGATATTATATGAGGAAGGAAGGAAGGAAGGAAGGAAGGATATATAGGAGGAAAGAAGGAAGAAAGGAAGAAAGGAAGATAGGATATTATATGAGGAAGGAAGGAAGGAAGGAAGGAAGGATAGGAGGAAGGATAGAAAGAAGGAAGGAAGTGGGTATGTATATATGTATATATGTATGTATGTATGAGCCGTTATTACATGGACACGAAGCAATGAACGATGGACGACAAGGTGGAAGAAGTTTTATTGTTCGTGAGTCAAGTCGTGCGGTGGAAATGTGTAACTGAGAGTATGGGGGGCACAGGGCACGGAGGGAGGTGGGTGGGGCGGGGCAAGGGCATGAGTGTAAGGTGATTCTGCTCTCCCGCCGCCCTCACGCCCTTTATCCTTCACCCTCACCGTCCTTCAGTTTTCCTTTCCCTCCTACTCCTTCGTGATATTATCCTATACATCTTCCCTTTCCTTTTCCATGCCCTCATTTACTCCTACCCTTCTTCTCTCCTTTCCTTCTTTTCCTTACCCCAAATTTAATATTAGTAAGACTTCATCTCGATTATGCGGTTCAGTTCCGGTAACCTTACTATAGAATGATTATCAAAATATTAGAATCGGTACAGAGGAGGATAACAAAGATGATTCACGTGTTAAGAAACTTGCCGCACGAGGAAAGACTCAAATAATTAAACTTGCATTCTCTAGATAGGCGAAGGGTGCGCGGAGACTTGATCGAAGTTTATAAATGGATGAACGGCTTTAACGAGGGTGGTTTTAATAAGGTTCTGATGGTAAAAAAAAACGGAAAGGACACGTAGCAATGGGTTTAAATTGGATAAATTAAGATTCCACAAGGACATAGGCAAGAACTGGTTTACCAACAGAGTGGTGGATGAATGGAATAGGCTTGGCAGTCATGTGTTGAGTGCCAATACGATAGACACATTAAGAAAAGATCAGATAAAGTCATGGATAGTGATGTTAGGTGGGGTTAGGTTCACAGGAACTGCCTTGTAAGAGCCGACCGGCCTCTTGCAGACTCCTTATGTTCTTATGTTCTCATGTTCACCTCCTCCCGCCCTCCTCACGTCTGTCTTCCAGCTCTTGCCTTCTCCCATCTTCCTTTTCTCCCCATCAAAGCCTCAAGTTCTCCCATCCCCACCTCCTCCCGCCTTCATCCTTCTCTTCCCGCTCTCACCTCCTCCTACCTTCACGTCTGTCTTCCCGTCCTCACCTCCTCCCACCTCTTCTTATCCCATCAAAGCCAGACGTTCTCTCATCTCTACCTCCTCCCGCCTTCGTCCTTGTCTTCCCGTTCGCCTACTCCCACCTTTTCTTATCCCATCAGAGTCACACGTTCTCTCATTCTCACCTCTTCCCGTTCTCACCTTCTCCCAACTTGTCTCTCCCATCCTCACCTCCTCCCGCCTTCAGGCCAGTCTCCCCGCTCTCACCTCCTCCCAGCTTGTCTCTCCCATCCTCACCTCCTCCCGCCTTCAAGCCAGTCTCCCCGTTCTCACCTCCTCCCAGCTTGTCTCTCCCATCCTCACCTCCTCCCGCCTTCAAGCCAGTCTCCCCGCTCTCACCTCCTCCCACCTTGTCTCTCCTATCCTCACCTCCTCCACCTCTCATCCTTGTCTTCCAGCTCTCACCATCTTCCACTTTCCATCTCTCCCATCATAGCCTCAAGTTCTCCCATCCTCCCCTAATCCCTCCCTCACGCATCAGTTTCTCCCGCCCTCATGTCCTCCTCCCCTCACGCCTTCCTTCCCGTCCTCAACCCTGGAAGCTCGGAAGTGCACAAGGCGACCCCCCCAGCCACCACCACCACCCTGACCTGGTTCACCTGATGGCATGACCCGCCCCTTACCTGCCTCACGCTTACCTGTTCTACACCTGTCTGACTGCCCATACACTCCACGCGCCGCCTCATTTCACACCTTTTCATTTTCTTTCACCTCAGCCCACACCTGCAGCCATTAAGTTGTTTTTATGGTGTGTTAAGTTTCACCAGAGAATAAACGCATCTATGAAAACTCCTTGTCTTGGTAGAGGGCAAACAGATCATCGCATAGAATTAGTAGAGCAACTATGCCTTCCCTCTCTTCCCATGTCCCTTTCCTAGTTCCACCTAACCTCTACACACACACACACACTCACTCACTCACTCACTCACTCACTCACTCACTCACTCACTCACTCACACTCTCTCTCTCTCTCTCTCTCTCTCTCTCTCTCCACTACTCCCTTTACTAATTCCCCCTAATCTAACCTAACCTCTATACAGCACTAGTACAACCTTCTCATCCACCCCTCTACTCCTCTTCCACTCTCATGTTGTCCCTGTCCTTGCTTTACCTAATCTAATCTGACCCAGTTATCCATTCCCTCCTTCCCCTTGCCAACCTAACTTGACTATCTAATTTATCTATTCTAATATTTTCCTTCCCTCCCTTTGCCCCTTTCTTAACTTCACCTAAACTACCCTAGCCTAACCAATGAAGATTACTTTTTATAATGGAAACTAGAAGAGCCATCATGTATCTCCGTCTCACACTCCTCTATTTCCAATTCCCATTATAAACTCCCATAATCTAAGCTAACCTAATCGGACAGGCAATCAAGTAGTACATGGGGTCTAACTTCCCCTTATCCCTGTTCCTCATCCATCACGCCCTCCCTTCTCTCCCCTTTTCCCTCTCCTGACCTAACTTAATACGGCAGCCTTGTGTTAGGAAGAATGCCTTGCTAATGGTGATGAGCTGTTTATCCTTCCATCGACGCTCAGGTTAGTCATCCGTGGCATGAGGTCGACGGTCTCACAATAAAGGACCTCGATTTGCTTCCCTCGAGGCCACCACACCCCTTACCTCCTTTTCCCCCTTCCCTTTCCTGTGCGACCAGACAGAACATAAAATACAGCACCCGGTCACCCCTCTCCCTTCCCCTCCCCTCTTCTGTCCTTCATCCTCGCCCCTGCACACAGTTTCACGCCTCCCTCGTGTCTTCGGCGACCCCGCCAAAGACTTTCTCGGGACACATCTGGGTTGTCTGCGAGGAAGAGATGAGGCGCGGGTCGAGGCTCCCACTTCCCGGCAAAACTTTCCTCGTCCGTCAAGTAATAATAATAATAATAATAATAATAATAATAATAATAATAATAATAATAATAATAAACGGTTTATTTCATGAAGTACCAGACAGAACATAAAATACAGCACCCGGTCACCCCTCTCCCTTCCCTTGACTGGCTGTGTGTGCGTGTGCTTCCCACGAGTGATGATGATGATAATGGTGACTAGAATAATGATAGTGATAATATTGGTGATACCTATAGACTACCAATACACAAAACCAGCAGCAGCAACAACAACAACAATAAAAACAGTATTAATAATGGTAACAATCATAAAAAAATAATGATAGTAATAATGTTAATAGCAACAATAATGATAATTACTACTACTACTACTACTACTACTACAGCTACTACTACTACTACTACTACTACTACTACTACTACTACCACTACTACTTCTGCAACCAACACTACTGCCTGATATAACACCAAACAATAATGAGGGCCTAGGACAGACTGCCGTATTGGTATCAGCGACGGGTCATTTTTGTGGAGTCCTCCATCCAAAATCTTCTCTTCTCTCTTAACCTCACCCAGCAAGATGAGCTTCAAAACACAATCGATATACACAAAAGGTCTATCAAAGTGCAAAACGTGGATCTTTAAATATATCGGAGAGTAAATTAACCAGCACCTCAAAGTTACCAACCCACAGCGAAACGTTCACTCGTTGACACCACCTCAGCTCTTTTGACATAACGAGGCGTGAGGGGAAAGTTCACGTTTACCAGGAGCTCCTCGGTGCCCTTAACCAGTCCGCTGCGATTGGCACGGATTTCGCCTTCACTGGTAGCCTGGTAACGCATACTCCCAGGTCTTTATCTGCCTCTGTGGTGGATAGTGGAGTGTTCCCATGTGGTATTTGTGTGCTGGATATCCCCTCCCAAGGTGCAGGACTTAGCATTTTCTTCATTTAATTGTAGCAGCCACTCTCTGTTCCATTCCTGTAGCTTGGTGAGGTCTGCTTGTAGGAAATCCACAGTCAAGGGGTTAAGAATCACTATAAATACCTAGACAAAACACGAACTCGTCCTTGATGCACTTGAAAAGGTCCCCACAAACAACTACACCGAACACAAACCAGTCTAATGCCTTTAAAGCTCACTCAAAACACCTCCACAGAACACAGACCTGTCATTGATGCACTTAGAAGATCACTACAAACACCTCCATAGAATACAGACCAGTTATTGATGCACTTAAAAAATCACTACAACCACCTCTATCGCACAAAACACAGGCACCTCCATGATGCCTCTAAAGACCGCTACAATCACCTCCACAGAACAGAGGCCATCCCCTGATTCAGTGTTAATACAAGTAAGTTTTCTGAGTAATTGAGGCTCGTGTGCTCAAACTCTTTCTGCTGTCACAATAAATATACACAAAGGCCACACAGGAGATAAGTCGGGTTCCTGTGAGTTTTGTTTTCAGGTTCATGGGGCAGAAGTCTCGTCGAACTATTAAGCTGCCCATGGAAGAACCCACACCCCCTACGTACGCCTTCATAAATATTTAAGAATGTTGGCCTCAGATATGTATTAAAAAGAGTGGCTTTGTGCAGGGTAAAACAGTACTTCGGTGACGAGCATCTAGTAAAACGAACTTACCAAAACACTTAAAAAAGGTTGATGGATTTCTTTCAACAACAGACAAAATATATGGTTTCTTTTGCAATATTTCAACTTTTCCCTATACATTTATACAGACTAGAAATACATTGATAACACCTTGCTATGTGGGTCCACGCGCCTCCTTCTCCTCCTCTTCCTCCTTTTCACTTTCTTTATTTCACTCTTTTTCTTCTTCCTCCTTTTTCTCCGGCTCCTATTCCTCCTCTTCGTCTTTTCCTCCTCCTTCCTCCAAAATTCGCCGTCTTTCTCTTCCTCGTCGTCATCCTCGTCTTCGTCGTTGATGTATATAGTAATGAAGCAAAGTGCAAGGCATGGGGTAAGGCAATGAAGCAAGAGTGGTTAAAAAAATCAATGGTAAGGTTATGGGATCCACACTGTTCGGTATTAGGTATATTTAGTTCTTTATTTAGGTCCACTTTTGTTAGACACTTAGAATTAGTAATTAGCACAGATAATAGTAGATGATGAGAAGAGATGGAGAGGGGTTAAGTCGGATCAGGACGCTCATATTCTCCAAGGTGAACTCAACAGATTATATGGTTATCTGAATGTGAGATCAATGTCAGGATAGGGAAGTGCAGTATTCTCATGGGGGAACCTAGGCCAAAGCTGTGGTAGGAACAACCTCATGTCTAGTCTCAAAATGAATAAGTAGGTCTAAAAGGGTCTGGAAGAGATCTTTGAGCTCTGGAGCCCGTCCAAGGGATCTCCGCATTCATTCAAGGAAATCAAGCTAATAGGGGAGAGCTAAATACAGAAGAGGAGAAGTCTTCCCTCAAACTATATTAGCATTAGTTAGACCTGATCTTGACTATACGGTTCGGTTCAGTCACCCTACTATAGAATGGATATCAAAATGTTAGAAATCCCGCAGCAGAGGAGGATAGAGGGTGATGAGGGAAGAGAAACTTCTGCTACAGGAGGAAAAGACTCAAACACAAAACTTGCATTCTCTAGAAAGGCAAAGGGTGCGTGGTGCGTGGAGAAGGTTTATGGAGACATGACTGAGGGGATTTAATAAGGAGACATTCATATAAGGTTTTGTTAAAGAGAACCAGGTAGGACACGAAGTAACGGGTTTAAACTGGATAAATTCTCAGATTCACAGGGGACATAGGGAAATAGGCAAAATTGGTTTAGGGTGGTGGAGGGAATGAATACTAACAGGCTTCATGGTGGTGCCAATACAACAATTGTCACAAAAAGAAAAAGAAAAGATAAATGAACAGCGATATTAGGTGGGGGTGGGGTTAGCTTAGGGTCAAAGGAGCTGCCTCGTACAGGCCTACCGGCCTCTTGCAGACTCCTGCGTTCTTATGTTCTTATGTTCTTATGTTCTTATACTTTCTTATTTTGTTTCTAATTCCTCCTTCTCCTCCTCCACTTCTTCCTCCTCCTCCTCCTCCTCCTCCTCCTCCTCACAGCGGCGGGAAGAGGCCCTCGCAGACGTAACCAGTGTACAGGGGCTCGTAGCAGTTGAGTATCGCCACCTCCTGCCCCGTCGACCCCTCCTTCAGCGCCCCGCAGTCGTAGTCGTCATCCGTCAGCCACAGCGTTCCGTCGAAGTCCTCCCAGGACTTCGTGACGTTGTCGTCCTGGATGGCTATGTTGATGGCGCCCGGAGCTGAGGTCGTTAGGACACGTGGTATAGAGAGTGAGAGTCGTTCACCATTTTTGTATACAGGAATATGTGATATGTACGTAAATAACAACAAAAACAACTACAACTACAACAACAACTACTACTACAACAACTACTGCTAACACTACTACTACTACTACTACAACTACAACTACTACTACTACTACTACTACTACTACTACTACTACTTCTACTACCGATGTCCCTTTTTTGCAGGTTAAATAAGAGAGTGGTAGCAATGGTTATGTTTCTACTGAAATAAAGAAACTCCCACACCCACTCACTAACTCCCTCATTAAAATCACTCACTCCTTCTCTCACTCCCAAACACACTCTCATACTCCCTCCATCTCTCCCCACTCCTCTAACTCACCGTCAGTCGCAACCGCCCCCACCCAGTAGTAGAAGCCAGCACCCTCCTTCCCTTCCTCCAGCCCCACCCACATCCCGTTCACGCTCACGTCGGCCACCTGCAGCTTCATCTCCTCCCACTCCTCCTGCGTCTGCGGCACCAGGAAATGCGCCCACATGTTCCAGCAGGTCCAGTACGCGCTACTCCACGTCGTTTTGTACCAGTTTGGGGACGGCACGTACAGCCGGCGGCCCATAGCAAGGTAGAAGCCGTAGTCCTGGTACATGTCTGGAGGGGCGTGGTGACGTGTGTGTGAGGCTCGTGAAAGTGGAGGGAATGAATGAATGAAGGAAGGAAGTGAGGGCAGAAGGAAGGAAGGAGGGAAGGAAAGAAGGAAGGAAGGAAGGAAGTGAGGGCAGAAGGAAGGGGGGAAGGAAGGAAGGAAAAAGGATAAAGAAAGAAAGAAAGAAAGAAAAAAAGAAAGAAAAAGAAAGAAAGGAAGGAAGGAAGGAAGGAAGGATACAGACAGAGGAAACACTAGTGATACCTTTAGTACACTCCCCCCTACCCTTGTCGTAGTAGACGGAGTAGAGCGGGTCGACGTAGAGATGGTTGAAGGAGGAGATGCAGTAGCAGGTGTAGGTGGGATAGGAGCCTCGTGCGTTGAACACCCGGCGAGGCCCACAGACGGCGGCACACTGCACTAGCGACACACCCTGCGGGGCCACACCAGAGGGCACCTGACACGACCCTTCCTTACCCCTAGGCCTACCTGACTAATGCCAAATTGTTTACTTTTTTTGTGCCCTTGAGCTGTCTCCTTTGTTGTAAGAAAAAAAAAAACGTATCTCAGAACTGATCACAATGTATATAAACTCACTCAGTCACTCACTCACTGACTCACACATTTACTCACACACTGAATCACTCCCTACCACATGTACTCCCTTCCTCCTTCCCTCCCTTCCTTCAGCATTTTCTCACTCAGTTTTTCCTTCACTTCGATACACACTCCCTCTTTCACTCCCTCACCCCCATACACAATCACCCTCCACACACGCACTCACCCCTTCTCTGAATCGCATACACATTCGCTCCCGCTCCCAGTAAGTGTGTATGTGTGTGTGTATGCGTGTGTGGTCAGTAGAACGCACCTTCAAACTCGCAACCACGGGGCCGTCCATATAACGCCCCGAGTAACCCTTGACAAAATAGGTGGAAGTAGAGTTTGCGGCTCCCGACCTCTCCACTATCCCGGCCACCACCACCACCACCACCACCGCCCAAGTAGCTGCCGCCAGTCTCATGTCGGACGCTAGGCAGAGGCAGTTCCTGAAGGTGGTGCAAGTTAGCATGGACTTCAGCTGAGGAGGAAATGACACGTCTTTTTAATTAAGGAGGTTATCATATTTAATGTCAGTCTGTCCAAATTGTCTGCTTTTTTTTTTTTTTTCCACCGTTCTATAAACTTTTGTGGCTGTTCTTTTGGGATTCATAACTCGATTTGCGTTTTTTTTTTTTTCTGTTTTATCAGGTGGGCGTAATGTGGAGGGGGGGGGGGAGTTGTGTGTATGTGTGTGTGTGTGTGTGTGTGTGTGGTAACAGTTTGTGTGCTGATGTTTAATGGTGTATAAAACTCACTGAGGTAGATAAAAAAAACTAACAGTCTATCTATATATCTATCCATCTGTATGTTGAGAATGGGTGCGTGCGTGCGTGAGTGCGTGCAAGCGTGGTAAGTTAGTGTAATGATGTGCAGCGGCGTGTGTCCGATGCAGGCAGGCAGGTGTAAACATTGTAACACCTGACTGGCCGGACACATGACTTGCTTGAACGCCTGTAATTACCTGTACTCACGTGGAGGCTAAAGGGAGGCAGGACAGGTGGGTGAGGACTTACAGGTGTGTGGAGGCTCTGGGGTGTGTAGGTGTATAGGGTGGACCGTGAGGAGAATGTGGTAGCGGTGAGTGAATTGTAACTGACTGACTGACTGACTGGTTGTGACGAAGAAGAGTGGGAGTATACTTGACTAACCGAGTACTGTTTGACTGACTGACTGAAACGGCGATGTGGAGCTGGATAATCTGACTGTACAGAGTGAGTGAGTGAGTGAGTGATTGACTAATTGGGTACCGAGTAAGGGACTGACTGACTGGTTTTGGCGATGTGGAGTTGACCTGACTGACTGAATGCTGAGTGGCTGACTGACTGGAAGGGAAGGGATGGAGAGGAAAAGAAGGGAAAAGAAGGAAAGGGCAGAAAATGAAAGATTAAGAGAAAGGAAAAGAAAAGCAAGGAGTGGAAAGGAAGAGAAGGGAGTGGAAAGGAAGGGAAAGGAAGGAAAGGAAAGAAAAAAAAGGAAAGGAGAAGATTGAGTACTGAGTGAATGGATGACTGACTGAAGCTGCGGCGATGTTAAGTGACTGACCTGACTGACTGGCAAGTACCGAGCGACTGACTGACTGACTGACTAAAACTGGGTGAAGAACGGGAAAACTATAATGAAGTGTGTGAGACATTGATAAACTAAAGGCGAAAGTGTATGGTAGCGCCGATTTGGAGTGTAATTAAGAGCCGATTTCACAGTCCAACACAGTGTCTCCGTAACAGCCCGAACCAAATTATAGAATCCCATACAATACAAAATGGTGAGGTCTTCGATGCCACACTAAATACACAAGACTTTTCCTGTATAGCTTCATCAAATTTGTTAACTTAAATATAAACACTAGACACTATACAAGGAAATTTAGAAGGCTCTGGTATTGGTTTGGGAGCTTACTAACCCGTCATGGGGAACTGTGAAACTGGCCCTAAGTGACTGGTTGTGACGATGTTGATCTGGAGTACCAAGTGGCTGACTGACTGACCGTTGGCTACTGAGGTGGGCGAGCAAGCACCTACCTCTACCTGGCCTCTGTGCGTTACTGGCAAGCGGATGACAGACCAATACACAGCCACCCCTTGCATTCCACACCTATCCAGCGCCATGACCCTCCACAATACACCCTCCCGTCTCCTGACACTCCAGAACACATTTATCTGGCCCTCCCTTCTTCACGACACACCCACCCGTCTCCTGACCCTCCAGAACACATTTATCTGGCCCTCCCCTCCTTCACGACACACCCACCCGTCTCCTGACCCTCCAGAACACATTTATCCGGCCCTCCCCTCCTTCACGACACACCCTCCCGTCTCCTGACACTCCAGAACACATTTATCTGGCCCTCCCCTCCTTCACGACACACCCATCCGGCCCCTTGCACTCCCCCACTTCAACCCACTCCTCCTCCTTCAAGACCCACCCACCCAGTCTCCTTGCACTCCCCAGTTTCAACCCACACCCCTCCTTCAAGACCCACTCACCCAGTCCCCTTGCACTCCCCCACTTCAACCCACTCCTCCTCCTTCAAGACCCACCCACCCAGCCCCTTGCTCTTCCCCCCGCCGCCCTCCCACACACACAACAAAACACACAGCCACCTGCTAATGAGATCCGAGCGCTCTAACAGCAAAGCACACAATGGTTAGGCGTCAAGTACACAACCTAGCCACCCGTGAAGCCGCCCCTCCTCCTCCTCCTCCTCCTCCTTTTCCTCCTCGGTAATGAAGTGTCGCGATGATGGAGTCTCGCCCTGGGGATCACCTCCTCGCCCACACGAGGGACAATGCCAAACACATGCATGGCCACCAGACACCCGCTGAAGACCCTCCAACTGCTATGCCCGTTCACGTTGGTTCATTACTCCGCTGAA
The DNA here is from genome assembly GCF_024679095.1 of Eriocheir sinensis. Taxonomy (NCBI): domain Eukaryota; kingdom Metazoa; phylum Arthropoda; class Malacostraca; order Decapoda; family Varunidae; genus Eriocheir; species Eriocheir sinensis. The sequence goes on from NC_066554.1 coordinate 7,276,041, forward strand.
TAGAATGCAAATGGACTGATTGGTTTCCGTTGTTAATGGTATGATGGTTAAAGGACTGAGGAAGTATAGTATGTATGAGAGGTATATTAGATGTCTGGGGGGTATATCAGATCTCTGGGGGGTATATTAGATGTCTGGGAGGTATGTTAAGCCTGTGAAGAGGAATTGAATATCTGAGTATCTTTAGAATTACTGCAATACTCTTGGTTGTCCTCGTAAATGGTACAATACATCAGGCACATGAAAGAGAGACATGCATTGGGTGTTTGGGAAGTAATTTTATATCTGCTGGGAGAAATAGAACACCTGGAAACCCTTGGAATAGAGCAATAACAATCTTAATAGTTTTCCTCGTTACTCGTAGAATGCATCGGCTAAGCGAGAAAAGCGTTTGGTGTCTGCTAAGAATGTAAAGTGTCTGCTAAAAAAGAACTAAAATACCTGAAACTAACCTCTCTTTTGGGCTCTCATTCTTTTACATTCTTTTATGTGTATTTTGTATATACATTTTTATACATATTTACATCATTTTATGTGTATTTTGTCTGCAGCTAACCGAGATAAGCGTTTGATATATGGGAAGTATATTATGCGCCTACTTAGAGAAATAAAATAACAGAGAACCCTTGGAGTAGAACCAATATAAATTTTTCTCGTTACTCCATGTGATCGAGATAAATATTTGGCGTCTGGTAGGCCCATAATTGTGTCTGTCATGAGAAATAGCTCTTCTGAGGAGCCGTGAAATAAATGCAACTCTTGATTCTCCTCGTTACTGATACAATGAACCTTGCGAATGGGAGGGAGGGAGGGATAATGTGCCTGTCAGGATGAATAGAGCGTCTGGGTGGTTTAATAATTAGTGAAATGCTCTTGACATATATCGTTAAGGCGCTAATGAACGAGGTGAATGGGATTAGTATAGTAAAATGTACCTGTAAGAAAGAATAAAACATATAAGCAGTTGTTATAGAATCAGTGAAATACCCTTGGCATGCATCGTTAAGGCTCCAATGCATCAGGCGAAAGGGAGGTATAGTAAATCGTCCCTGACAAAAGAAATAAAGCATCTCAACAGTTTTTAATCAGTGAAATACTCCTGGCATTCATTGTTACTGCTCGTTTTCATTAAGCGAACAGAAAGTATAGTAAAATGTGTCTGTCAGAAGGAATTGAGCGTTTACATAGTTTAAGAATTACTGAAATACTCTTGACGTTCCTTTGTTACAACTCTAATGGATCAGGCAAATGGGAAGTATATAGTAAAATGTGTTTGTTGGGAAAAAATAAGCTTCTTTTGACATCCATCGTTAAGAGTAAAATGTCAGTATCTGAAGGAATTAAACGTCTGAACAGCTTTAGAATATGTGAAATACTCTTACGCTTAACACTTATAATTGCAGCTTTTTTACTTCAAACGAATAGGAAATATGAAGGTAAAATCTCTCTCTAAGAAGGAAAAAAGCTTCTACGTAGTTAAGAATTAATGGAATACTCTTGCCATGCCCAGTTACAGCTTTAAATGCACCAGGCAAAGGGGATAAGTAAATAGCAAAATATCCCTGTCAGAAGGAATTAAGTAACTGCACAGCTTTACAATTAGTGCCATTCATCGTTACAAATCTAATGCATCAGGCGAACGGGGTAAGTATAGTCAAATGTGCCTGTCAGAGGGAATTATGTACCTGGGTAGTGCAATTCTTCTTCTTCTTCTTCTTCTTCAACACTAAACATTCTCCGTCTCTCCTTAACTCAAAATCTCAACTGGAAACTTCATATTTCATCTCTTACTAAATCAGCTTTCTCTAGGCTGGGCGTTCTGTACCGTCTCCGTCAGTTCTTCTCCCCGGCACAGTTGCTATCTATTTACAGGAGCCTTGTCCGCCCTCGTATGGAGTATGCATCTCATGTGTGTGGGGGGGTCCACTCACACAGCTCTCCTTGACAGTGGAGTCAAAGGCTCTTCGTCTCATCAACTCTCCTCCTCATACTGATAGTCTTCTAGCTCTCAAATTCCGCCGCCATGTTGCCTCTCTTTCTATCTTCTATCGATATTTTCATGCTGACTGCTCTTCTGAACTTGCTAACTGCATGCCTCCCCCCCTCCCGCGGCCCGGCTGCACACGTCTTTCTACTCATGCTCATCCCTATACTGTCCAAACCCCTTATGCAAGAGTCAACCAGCATCTTCACTCTTTCATCCTTCATGCTGGTAAACTCTGGAACAATCTTCCTTCATCTGTATTTCCTCCTGCCTACGACTTGAACTCTTTCAAGAGAAGGGTGTCAGGACACCTCTCCTCCCGAAATTGACCTCTCTTTTTGGACACTCCTTTGACCTCTTTTCAGGAGCAGTGAGTAGCGGGCTTTTGTTTTATATTTTTCTTTACGCCCTTGAACTGTCTCCTTAGCTGTAAAAAAAAAAAAAATCTGAGTGCTTCCCGCTGGTGCTCCCACAAAGCCTCACAACGGGGGCGGCGGGCGGGGGGCGTGTTAGCAGCCCTGCACGAGCCGGCCACCACTACGCAACTCCACGGGGGACGCACTCCTGCTCTCGGGCGGCGCAGCAGGGGGCGGAGGAGTGGGCAGCGATAACAACAGCTTGCTCTATATCGTCCATCAAGGCGGGAGGCGCGTGAAGGGAGAAAGCGACGCAAACACAACCAGCACAGCAAATATTGATCGGTGACAGCCAACCAGACCACCACTACCGCAGCCTGAGATCAGCACGCAGCAGACAGATGGTGTTTGTTGTCTTTAAAAACTTGGTCATGAAGGATCGGCTGTTGAGGATTTGGTTGTTAAGGAAGTCAAGCTAGCAGCGGGGACCATGTTTCTTAATGGTCCCTCTAAGCGAGAAAATTGAGAAAAAATCATCACTCATACAAACCATTTCATAATATATATCAAAGCATTTGTGATCATTTTATGTATCATCTATTTTGGGGGGTTTATATCATGGCACAGATTTGGCCCGTCGCTGGTACACGGTAAAGCCACAAATTTGGCCGGCCCGTCGCTGCTACCGGGTTAAGGAATGCTTTGTTTTGAGTCAGCTGTGATCCACTGGAAAGACTGGTGAGTGAAAATTTTCGTAATTGATTGGTTATTTAAGATTCTTTACAGAGACTAATGAGTTAACGTGTTCATGAATTATATCGGTTATTAAAGATATGTTCGTTTTTTTTTTTTCATTCACCTGTAATCCTCGTAAAAGACTAATAACTTACAAAAAATCTGTAACTTAAAAAAAATGTGACTGGATGGCCGAGGAAATGGTGCTCAGAGTTAACTTCGTCTTCCCTTCAGGCTGTTATTATCTAACCCGATGTAAGAAAAGTATAATGTGCGTTAAGATGAATAAAGCATCTGAGTAGTTTTAGTTAGTAAAATACTCTTGCCATTTCATCATTACAGCTCTGATGCGCCAGGCGAACGGGAAGTGTATTAATATATGTCTGTCGAGAGGAATAAAGCTTTTCTTCTAATTAAAAAAAAAAACTTTCACATAACTCCCTGCAAGCATAGTTCCAGTTTTCGTGTGAAGGAAGACAGCAACAGAAAGGCACACACTTCAGCATCAATCACAAACTCAGCGGTGGTTTTGGACTGGCTTTGGGCTGACTTTGGGCTGGTTTTGTGGTGATTTTGGGCTGGATTTCAACTTGTTTGGGGCTAGTTTTGTGCTTGCTCTGGGCTGGTCTGGACTGGCTGACTTTCCCGGCCTATGCAGCTGCGAAATACGATCCCGCCCCGCTTGGCCTCGCGTGCCGTGCCTCGAGGCGTGCGGCGGATAAGAGAGGAGAGTGGCAACAGGACACGATACGATAGATTTAGTTATAACACAGGAAATATTGAATAGTTAAGATTACGGTCAACTTGTTTTTATTTGTTTTTCTTTATTATGTCAGTACAGAAAGATGAGGGTTTGAACTTACAGAGACACGATGGCCAGCATTCTCAGACACTTCCGGCTCTCAGAACATATATTTTCAAAGACCACAAAGGAGATTAGTCGGGTTTTAATCAGTGTTTATTATATTCAGGGTGCAGAAGCCTTGCCAAACTATTACTAGGCTTATAAAACTATCCATGGAAATACTAACACAACATCTACCAAAGCCTTACCAAGTGTGGATGTGAAGGCCCTGAAATCTTGGGGAATACGACCCATTATCTCGTCCGATTGTTCCCTGACGAGGCCGAGACATGTACAATTATTAGATACACAGACACACAAAAAAGAAAACAATGAAGTCGATAAAAAATACAACCGGTGATACGAGTCCTTAAGTAGTGGTGGTGGTGGTGGTGGTGGTGATGGTGATGGTGATGATAATAGGGGTGAAAGTAATGATGTTAGTGGTAAAAATGAAGATAATGGTGATGATGGTGGTGGTGGTGGTGAAGATGATGGTGGTGGTGGTGGTGGTAGTGGTGCTGGTGGACGTGCAGTGTGAAGAGTGATGATCAGGAATTTGACAGGAAGGTGGTGATGATGATGATGATGGTGATGAAGATGATGACAGAAGGGTGACGATGTTGTTGTTGTTGCTGTTGTTGTTGGTGGTGGTGCAGTGCCTTACAGTGCAATGACCAGACAGGCACCAAACTTTCTCCTGTTAGTTAGTTAAGTGTTAGCTGCAAGGTGGAGGGGGAGGGGAGAAAAGGGGCGACGGGTGCAGAGGGGGTAGAGGGGGGAAGCGGGGAGAGGGGGAAAGGGAGGCTGGAGGCTGGTGTCGGTTCTGGGTTCCATATATAAAAACACCTTGTATATCCAGACGTCGGGTTTATCTTTTTTTTTTGTTAGTAAATAGCTAAAAAAGGGTCTAATTATGTTCAGTACCAGCTGCGTCTAGAGAAGGAAGTATCGGAGACTGACATGAATTCTAATAAAAGAGCTTCGAAGAAATTTGATAGTAGTAAGTTGAGAAAAGGGTCTATTCATGTTCAATATAAACGAGAAAAACACCAATAGATAGATGGACAGGTAGACAAAGATATAAACAGAGAGAAAAACGAGAAAAAAACACCAAAACACACTAATTAGAGCTGGATAGATAGACAGACATAGATAAAGACAAAGAAAAAGAGTGAAAAAAACAAACAAACTAACGAGATAGGTAGACAGATGGACAAAGATACAGACTTAGAATAAGTGAGAGAAAAACACGAGCAAACTAATTAAAGACAGGTAGATAGACAGACTTGGATATAAACAAAGAAAAAAAGAGCACACTGAGAGGGAAAGGTGACAAAACAAATATAGGGGACACTCACCCTGGCAAACAAATAATACAGGGCGCCAGGGTGAGCTTTGAGCACGAGTGTTTACCGAAGAGGCGAGACGGCGTGAGGGAGGGGCGGGAAGGGGCGGGTGTAGGCTGGCGGGCTGTTACGAGGCAGGTGCTAATGAGACTGAGGGAGGGAGCGTCACACGGCCACCACCACCTCCACAACCACCACCACCATCACCACCGCCAACAACTACCATTACTTCCACTACCAGCTACCACTACTAACTACCGCTACCTACCCCCATCACCACCTTCCCCTTGTTGCTTTAAAAATAAATCCCCTCTTTTCTGAAGCAGCTTTAAACTATTTCCTTATTCAATCTCTAGGGTCAGTACTTTTTATCTCTTCAAGTTTCCTTTTTCTTTCTTTTTCTTCTTTTAGACTTTTAACAATTTTTTTAGCTCTTTTATTAAGGCTTTGGGGTGCGGCATTCCACTTTTGATTTCCATATGTAATAGAAGGGTTAAAATGACCTCAATTTTTTTTTTTACCCCCTACCACTATAACCATCATCACTACCATCTACTACAAACACCAGTTATCTGTACCACTATTAACTACCACCATAACAATTACTACGCCTGCCGTCCATCGCCTCTAGATACACGGACTGCTCAAAAAAGGGAATAAATAAATAAATAAATAAATAAATAAAAGAGCCCAGAAGACACACAGGTTAGTGGTGGATCCGTACAGGTGTGTGGTGGCTAGACAGATGTGTAGGAGCTGGGGACAGGTGTGTGTGTGGGGAGGGGGGGGTAAGTACAGATGTGTGGAGGCTAGGGATAAATTTGCGGAGGAAAGGAACAGGTGTGGGGGGTTAAGGAGAGGTGTGGGGAGGGTATGATAAGGTGTGAGGGTCTAGAGACATATGTGTAAGGTCTAGAGACAGGTATGTAGTAGTAAGGGACAGATGTGTACAGGCTTGGAACGGGTGTGTGGGAGATTAGGCACACGTGTAGGGGCTTGGAGCAGTTATGGGAGCTATTAACAGGTGTGTGGGGGATAGTCAGATGGGTGTTGGATCAGGTGTGTGAGGGCTCGGGGGTTGGGTGGGCGGTGACGGGGTTGTCCTTTAGTCTGTCTGTAGCCGCCGACCCATAGGTGACGACGCCCCTATGTTCATATTACCTGCCGCCCTCTGTGTACCTTTCACCTCAACACCCACCCTTATCCTGTCCCACCATCCCCCATACCCATCTCCCATACCAGTGTCACCCTTGTCGTCTACTCCCCTCTCACTCCCTTACCTTCTGTCTCTGTCACACACTCCCTTTTTATTTTTACACTTCTCCATCTTCTTTCCACCTCTTTCGTGCCCTCCCCCCTCACCCATACCCATCACCCATACCCGTGTCACCCTTGTCGTCTATCCCCTCTCACTCCCTTACCTTATGTCTCTCTGTCACACACTCCCTTGTACTTTTCCACTTCTCCACCTTTCCTCCACCTCTGTCGTATCGGTTCCTTTCTCTGTCCCTTTGTTGGCTCCTCCCTTTTTCCCTCCCTTATCATGCACTCCCTGGTCCCTACTCCTTTCCATCTCTTCATAGTACACTCCTGTCTCATACCCTGTCTAAATCAATGGTAAAATCTGACTGTTGATGTGTGTTACAGTGGGTCCAACAAGGTTCGGTATTAGGTCCACTTTTGTTTATTATTTATATCAATGACTTAGACACAGGAATTAGTAGTGATGTTAAAATTTTGATGATGATACAAGATCGGTAGAAGTAATTGAGTCGGATCAGGACTAGTTCTCAAAGGTGAACTCAACAGATTATATGACTGGGCGGATAAATGGCAGATGGAGTTCAATGAAATGTCTAGAAAATTCTAGAAAGGAAAGAAGGGGTGTGGAGACATGATTATAAATGAAAATGGATGAAGGGCTTAATAAGGGAGACATTAGGTTGTTTTTGGGGTAGAGAGAACTGGACACACGAGTAAATGGGTTTAAACTGGATAAATTCAGATTCATCTTATGTTTCCTCTCCTACCCACTATGTCCTTCCCTTACAGGCTTACAATATACTTTTTCATACCAACCAATATTTACTGCATCAATAAACCTCGCCATCCATTCCTTTTTTTTTACAGCAAAGGAGACAGTTCAAGGGCGTAAAAAAAAAAAAAAGCCCGCTACTTACTGCTCCTGAATAGAGGTCAAAGGAGTGGCCAAAAAGAGAGGTCAATTTGCTTTCTTTCCTCTACATCCTCCAACCTTCCCTTGTTATCTTTCCTTATGTTCATCTCTTGTTCCTACCCTCTTCCCTTCACAAGTACACAATGCCCACGATGCCCACGATGCCATATTTTGTCCATTTTCAAGAGAAGTCGCTGATACTTACGTTTGAAGTCTTCTTTTGGCCATGAGATGTGTGCTTACCTGGAAAGATACAATCCGGTCATTAATAAGAAGAGTCAAACTTTATGCATGTTTAATTTGATCACTCTAGCATCACTCCTTCTTAAGTCAGCCTATGAACTCTTCAGTCAACCCTTCTACTTCTTCACTTAAGTCTTTCTCCCCATTCAACATATCGTCACCTTCGTAAACAAACCGCCTAAGTCATTATTTTCTACTTTACAGGAAATCAGAAAAGAACTGTCATTATCTTATTTGACTTAAGATTTAGGCAGAAATGAAATGGTCAATTCTAGAACACTCAAACCCTGAATGACGAAGGCAATTATACAGAAATGGGCGTCACATGATGAAAAATTGATGTAAACAAAAACCTGGAAATCACTGAAAAATGACTTAGGCGATTATTTTATGAGGGTGACGAATATTCCTTGTCAGCCACTCCGAACTGCTCCCCTGCCTCTCCACCCTCCATCCTTGCCCTGTCATCCTTGTCTTATGTTCCTCTCCTACTCTCACTCCCTTCCCTTTACAAGCTTACATACATACATTTTTTCAAACCAACGAATGCTTGCTTTCTAGTCAATATACTCTCTGTCATCCACTTCCTGCTCCTTCCCTATATATATACCTGCCTTGTCACCCTGTTCTTACGCTCCTCTCTACCCACTCCCTCCTCCACCTTCCACAGTCTGTTTCTCCTTCAGGCCAACCAATACTTACTCCTCATCAAATATATTCATCCCTCATCTTACTTTCACCCCCCTCTTCTTTGGCTGTGAAAGGGAGGATGTCAGTGTATATATAAAACTTGTGTCACTCTTGTTGGGTCTGACTGAAAACTAGGGAGTATTTTTTTTCATCATATAAGGCCGTAAATAGCACCTTGTCTTTGCTAGTGATTAGTGCTCTCTGACATTATTTCGTCTGTTAGTATATATACAAAACAATTTGACTACTTTCTACCTGGTTAATCTTACAGTTTATGACTTGTATATCTTTGTATTTCTGTGACATTTTCCTCTAATAAGCCCTACATCAATTTTACACGCTCTCCCTTCCTTGGCCACTCCACTGAGACAACTTCTAACAATATTCTATTCAGTATTCATGTTCTAAACGAGCTTTCTGTGAACCACTTCTATGGGTTAATGGCTTCATCCAACATAGTCATATACCTTTTCAGTAATAGCATGTCGGAAAAAAAGCCAAAAAAATAAAAGTAAACAGTTAAGTAAGGAATTTAACGAAGGTGGAAAACTGTTTAAAAGAAGCCGTTTTTTTTTAGCTGGAAATAAAACGTTTTTTTTGTTTGTTTTTTACAGAAAACGAGACAGTTCAAGAGCGTAAAGAAAAATATTAAAAAAAGCCCGCTACTTACTGCTCCTGAATAGAGGTCAAAGGAGTGGCCAAAAAGAGAGGTCACACCCAATGCAGTGATATTTCCTGTTTGTAAGGCGTGCCGGAAAGAAACCAAGAAAAATAGCCGTTCACAGTGAGGGATGTGTAATTTAACGAAGGCAAAAGACTGTGAAGAAGCTGCAGTTAGTGGTTTTAGTTGGTGGTTAGTGAGATTTCTTTGTAAGGGGGAGATTGCCAAGCGTCGGAATACAGACGTGAAGGAAGGAAGGATATCGTGTATTATTATATTGAGTAAGCCTTTAACTTTCCTCGATTTCTCCTTCCTTGCCTTCAGCGCTCCTTCGATTCTCTCATAACTCATCCAGCTTCACCAAGGCCTCTCCTCCCTCACTCTCTCTCTCTCCCACAAAGCTTCCTTCCTTCCTTCCTTCTTCTCACTGCTCTCCTTCCTTCCTCAGGTGCTCTCCTTCACCCCGGCATGATCGTGAGAAAGGGGGGGGGGATGGGGGAAGAGGGTGAGGTGATACAAGGGAAAAGGGAGAAGGGAGCGAAGGAAGGAGGGACCGGGAGGGGGAAGGAACGTAGAAACTGAAAGTGATGAAAGGGAGAGTGATGAGATGGTAAGGGAAACGTGACAAGTTGGAAGGAAAGGGAGACAGGGGAGACTGGAGGGGGAGGAGGGACAGAGATGCAGTTGATGGAGAGGGATGGAGGGAAGATGGGGAGAGGAAGTAGTGAGAGGAAAGAGAGTGAAGGAAGAAGAGAATGGGGAGGAGTAGTAGGAGGGGAAGGGAGAGGGAGAGAGGGGAAGTAGCAGGAGGGAAGGAAGTGGAGCAAGGGGTGGATAGGGAAGAAAGGGGGAAGAGTAGCAACTGGTGGGGAGGGAGGGGAGAGGGGAAGAGGGGAAGGAGAGAGAGGGTAAAGGTGGGGAGGTGGGGGAAGAGAGAGAGGGAGAGGAGGGAGGAATAGCATTTGGTGGGGAGGGAAGGGAGTGAGGAGAGAGGGAGAGGAGGGAAAGGGGGTGAGGGAGGGGGAGGAGGGGGGTCCTTCGCTTCACGCCTGGTAATGATTTATAAGTAACACGAGAGGCAGTGAGGAAGTATTGGGGGAGGAAAGTTGTCCTTGTGGAAGCGTGTGGCAATGAGGAGAGGAAGAGGGGTAAGGGGGATGAGGGGGAGGGAGGGGGGTGAATGGTGGATGAGGTATGGGTGATAGTCTATGAAGGTGTGTTAGGGGAAGGAGGTTAACGGGTGGGTTAGGTTAGGTTAGGTTAGGTTAGGTATGCATGTATGGGTGAGGCTTTGTGTTAGATATTTGGGTGTGTGAGGGCAAGTTATGGGTTAAGGGAGTGATTGAAAATGGGTGATGGGGGAGTAAGAGTATGGGTGAGTGAAGCGTGGGTGATGATTTGGGTGAGTGTTCATGTGGGATGGGCGAGTATGTAATGGTAAGGTGTGGATAAATTGAGGGAAATGGGTTGGTGAGGGGTGATTGAAGGAAGGGGTGGGAGAGGGGAGGGGAGGACGAACGAAGGTGACGAGAGGAAGGGGAGGAGGGAGGGAGAGGGTGTGACCATGCAGAGTTACGCAGTACAGTTGATTTCACTCCTCGAGGTTATTACTATCATCATCACCACCACCACCACCACCACCACCACGATGACTCAAGCAATCAGAGAACCATCACCTTCCAATCACCCAATCAGTCCCTCCCTCCGTCACTTCCTACTCCTTCACTCACTCCTTCAATCACGCGTTGCACTCCACCATCTCTTCTGGTCCCTGCAACATCGGCTAATGATATCGTCTCAGTCGGGGTGTAATTTACTTTCGACATGATTAGCAGGGTGAGAGGAAGGGTGGGTGGGTGAGGGTGGTTGGGTGACAGAGCGGCAGGGTGGGTGAGTGAAAGGGTGATAGGAAAGATTGGCGGGTGAGAGGGTGGTTTGGTGAAGGGATGAATGTGAGATTGTGTGAGAGGAGAGATGGGTGAGTGAGAGATTGGTTGGGTGACGGGCTGGATGATAGAAAGACAAGGTGGGTGGATGACTGGGTGGGATGGGTGACCTGTGTACTTGCATCAGAGGTAAATTTGGGCAGATCATGACGTGTGTAGTTGATAACAGATGGATGACCGAAGTAAAAGTAAAAGTAGCTGAGTGGCAATCTCTGGAATATAGAAGTCAGAGCAGACAGGGAAGCAATTGAATAGATGAAGTTAAAGCCTTTGCCGGAGCACTAACGTCAGGAAGAAATTAGAGGAGATTCTTGGGAAAGTCTTAAAGTGGAATGACTGGTGAGGCGATTAACATACTTGATAAAAAAAGACCTAGCTCACACATTTACAAACCCTTGCAGTCACAGCATCCCTACGGCCTTGAAGTATGTCAACATCATATTGCCTAACCAAAAGAGGCTACAGCAAAAAAATAGAAGAACTAGCAACTAATCAGTTTACTCTCTGTAACGTACAAAATATTAACTTGACCAATAACAAACAGATAAAGTGCAACACTAGACTAAAAGGGGCTATTACACTGGGCAAATTTTCCGTGGATCTTCAGTCAAACCACGATTTCTGCAAGCATGGTTCTCATTTGTTTCTTGTTATTGCTGCTGATGGTGATGGTGAGTAATACCGTCGTCCTTCGGTGAAATCTACCGTAGCTTTGGAAGATCGTGGACACGTCAGAAAACCACGGAAATAGGAGAACCACGCCAGCGGAAATCGTGGTTTGACTGAAGATCCACGGAAATAGGAGAACCACGCCAGCGGAAATCGTGGTTTGACTGAAGATCCACGGAAATAGGAGAACCACGCCAGCGGAAATCGTGGTTTGACTGAAGATCCACGGAAGTAAGAGAACCACGCCAGCGGAAATCGTGGTTTGACTGAAAATCCACGGAAATAGGAGAGCCACGCCAGCGGAAATCGTGGTTTGACTGAAGATCCACGAAAGTAGGAGAACCACGCCAGCGGAAATCGTGGTTTGACTGAAGATCCACGGAAAATTTGCCCAGTGTAATAGCCCCTTAAAGCCAACCCCGAGAACAAGCTGGATTCGCAGTGACTACCCAACAACTGACCACATCCACGTCCTCAACGAAACTGTTTAGAGTAAGCAGAGTAGAAGAATTCACAGTGCATGATTATGAGAAGCCATATGGATCAGTTAGTCCCTCAACAGTCATGCAGGCACTCAAGAGGTAGGACGTGGATGAGCCGCTGATAAAGGCGTTGCAAGATAAACAGAGGCAGCGCGCCAACCACTGAACTCCACAAGAAAAGCGGCAACATTCCTATTGAGAAAGTCGTTAGGCAAGGTGACACAGTATCTCAAATAATTACCTGCCTGCTCAAAGGAAGTATTTATAATATCATCAGGATTAAATCGGAATCAGGAGGAATGGCGAATACATTAACAACCTTAGATTTGCAGAAGGTATAGTCTTACTGAGTGAAACTAAAGGAAACGAAGGATAATCGAGGAACAACACACGGAGGTCAGAAAGTAATTTTAAAGATGGATATGAGGAAAACGAAGGTAATATTTAGTAACCTTATGGCAGGGCAACGAATGATGAACGAGAATGAAATACTTGAGATAATAGAGAAATGTTCATATCTAGAAGAAACAGTTAGTGCAAATCTAGCCCACGAAGGAAGAATTATGAAGACGATAAGAACTGCCCGGTGCATTCTCGGTAAACATATCAACATGAATAGCTGCCCGCCACCCTCCCTGAAGTGAAGGGTGCGCGATCAATGTCTCCACTCAGTCCTAACAAACGGCTCACAAACTTGGCGGCGCACAAAATATATAGAGAGAAGATGAGAAGCGCATAAAGAGGAGAGTAAAATGTTAGGTAGAGCGTGGAGGGAAGATAAACGAACATCATGGATTTTAGAATAGACAATGGTTGAAGATATTTAATAACTGAAAAAAAAAAAAGAGATGGACTTGAGGAGAATTGACAGCAGACAGACAACGAAGATAAGAGTTGCATCCCATCAGTTGTAAAAGTCAGGGCAGACAAAGGAACAGAAGGAGATAAGAAACTAATGGTATTTGTCGGAGCCATTTAAAATATAGTGACATCGGAGACAGGTGAATGTTCTTCCCCTCTCTGACGTCCATCACTGAAGAACACTGTAAGAGACTTGTTCTGAGAGAGAGAGAGAGAGAGAGAGAGAGAGAGAGAGAGAGAGAGAGAGAGAGAGAGAGAGAGAGAGAGAGAGAGAGAGAGAGAGAGAGAGAGAGAGAGAGAGAGAGAGAGAGAGAGAGAGAGAGAGAGAGAGAGAGAGAGAGAGAGAGAGAGAGAGAGAGAGAGAGAGAGAGAGAGAGAGAGAGAGAGAGAGAGAGAGAGAGAATAATGATGTGTAACTATGTATTCGCCAGCTAATGTGTTTCTATTCCTCTAAATGCAAAACAAACTTGCACTTCTAACGGAGCAAAATTTACTGATATTAAAATTTACCTAAGCAACAAGAAAAGGCATATAGTTCTAAGGACACACTAATGAGCCTGAAGATAATGACACGTAATTAGCGGCTTGTACGTGTGTTTGACAAGTATTAATTAGTGACACCGCGGGTTTCTTTGTCAGTGTATATATAAAACTTGTGTCACTCTTGTTGTGTCTGACTGAAAACTAGGGAGTATTTTTTTTCTTCATATAAGGCCGTAAATAGTGGGCAAAAAAGAGAGAAGATACACAAAAACCCACACTATTTTCACCTCAAAATGTATAATTACTGTGTTTGTGTGCGTTTGTAGGAAGTGGACAAAGAGACCAAAAATGCACAGACTGATGAACAAATTAAATAGACAGATATAACAAAAATCTAAACAAAAAAATACAGAAAACAAAGTAACAAATATATGGAGGCAAACAGACTAACATACACACAAACATACCCATAAACAAACAGAGACAACAACAAAAACATCTCTCTCTCTCTCTCTCTCTCTCTCTCTCTCTCGCGGTGGTCCAGGTCGTATAAGTCGTTCTGTTTAGATTTAAAACACAAAAAAGTCTATCTTCACGACGAAAAGAAAAAAGCAAGGGAAAGTATGAGAGAGAGAGAGAGAGAGAGAGAGAGAGAGAGAGAGAGAGAGAGAGAGAGAGAGAGAGAGAGAGAGAGAGAGAGAGAGAGAGAGAGAGAGAGAGAGAGAGAGAGAGAGAGAGAGAGAGAGAGAGAGAGAGAGAGAGAGAGAGAGAGAGAGAGAGAGAGAGAGTGTGTGAGAGAGAGAGAGATAGTGTGTGAGAGAGAGAGAGATAGTGAGAGTGAGAGAAGGGGAGAGAAAGAAAAAAAAAAAAAGGTTGACAGTATCTCCACAAAGAGCGTGACGAAACCAGTTGCTTTGTCCAGTCTTGGCACAAAGGTGGTGGTGGCGGTGGTGGTGGTGGTGGTGGGGTGGGGGTTTTGGGGGTGGTGGTGGTGATGTGAACTTTTCTCTTGAGGACTCAGTGACCCTTCCCCCCTTCCCCTCTCCTTTACGCCCTGGTGAGTGAGGTGCGGTGATTCTTTATGGTGGTTGCGGTGAGGTAGGGCAGTGATGGTGCATGGCGGTAGTGATGTAGTGACGTTGTTGTAGCTGTTAGTGGTGGTGGAGTGTATATGGTGATGCATGTGGTCTAGTGGTTGTGAAGGTGGTGGAGGTGGTGGTGAGCTTGAGGCAGTGGGGTGGTGGTGGTGGTGGTGGTGGCGGTGGTGAGCTTGGGGCAGTAGGGTGGTGGTGGTGTTGGTGTGTATGGGGTGGTAGAGTAATGGGGGTGGAGGTGGTGGTGAGCTTGGGGCAGATTGGTGATGGTTGTGGTGCTGGTGGTGGTGGTGGTGGAGGTGGTGGTGAGCTTGGGGCAGTAGGGTGGTGGTGGTGGTGGTGGTGTGGTGTGGTGTGGTGGTGGTGAGCTTGGGGCAGTATGGTGGTGGTGGTGGTGGTGGTGGTGTTGCACGGGATACGGTGGTGATAAGGGTTGTTGATATGTGGTAACAGGGAATCACACGAAAGGCGAGGGGTCGGGAAGTCACACAAGGTCACGCACGGTCTAGGACATGTCAAGAAGCCACGGGTCACATTGGGTCAAGGAGTCACATACAGGGTCGAGGTAAGGACGTGGTCACCGAGTCGAAAGGTTCTTCTACTAGGGTTATGAGGTCACGGGAGGGTCAAGAGGTCAAGAGATCATGGGGTTACAAGGAGTTAGGGCATGTTCATTGGAGGTCACGAGGCAATAGGTGTTACGGTCCATTTTCTGGGGTCACGGGGTCAAGGGGTTAATTGAGAGGGTCATTTTAAGGGGTCACAAATTCAAGGGATGGTTAGAGAGATATAATACAAAGATAAATTTACATATAATACAAGAGAATACAGACAAACAGTCAAACAAATATATACTCCCTTCTTTACTTTGCAAGGTTCTAATTCCACCTCTCCACCTGGTTCTCTGTCTGGTGTTAGTGTACTCCATCCTGCCCCGGTAAAGGTTCTAATTCCACCTCTCCACCTGGTTCTCTGTCTGGTGTTAGTGTACTCCATCCTGCCCCAGTAAAGGTTCTAATTCCACCTCTCCACCTGGTTCTCTGTCTGGTGTTAGTGTCCATCATCTGCCCCGGCACCTGGTTCTCTGTCTGGTGTTAGTGTACTCCATCCTGCCCAGTAAAGGTTCTAATTCCAACTCTCCACCTGGTTCCCTGTCTGGGTTCTAATTCCACCTCTCCACCTGGTTCTCTGTCTGGTGTTTAGTATGCCATCCTGCCCCCAGTAAAGGGGTAATTCCACCCTGTCTGGTGTTAGTGTACTCCATCCCGCCCCGGTAAAGGTTCTAATTCCACCTCTCCACCTGTTTTTTTTTTCCTTCCTTCCCTTCTTCATATTATCTTCGCTACTTGCAAATGATGAACAAAGAAGTTTAATATTCATGCAGTTAGTGAGACGGAGATGAATAAAAGTATTGCGCCATCTAGTATTGCAGGAGAGTAGAGAGACGTAGAGGAGTGAGGCGTTGAGGAGTAAGAAAAAATAACATGTGATTTGAAGGAGTGTGTCGTCAAATATTTCACGAGAGGAGAGAGGGAAGAGAGAGGGAAGGAGACGAGTGAATGTTCTGTCATTAATCTCTCTCTCTCTCTCTCTCTCTCTCTCTCTCTCTCTCTCTCTCTCTCTCTCTCTCTCTCTCTCTTATATACCTTCAAAAACGTGTTCTTTCTCCGTATCACTCATGAAGGACATAAAAAAGGAATCGCATAATCTTCCCTACCTCCTAAAATTTATTTCCTCAGATAGACTTACGACAAATAATGCGAAAAAGACACAATATGATTTACAACTAACAATTATCTTGGAGTAAACTAACAAGGATGACGCCCCTGACATAATGAAAGAGGAAATAAAAGAAACCACACGATAAATTTATACATTCAAGAAAAGACGGATAAATTCATGGATAGTGATGTTACTTAAGCGGGTTGCAGACTCCAAATGTTTTTACGCTTTTATTTACGTCATGTTCCTTTTGTTTCTATGTTTCTTTCTTCCTTCTTTTATGTGCCTTGTGTTTTGTGTTCTCCCTCCTTCCATCAATGTTCCGTGCGCGTGTTTTTTTTTATGTTATGTTCCTTTTGTTCATATGGTGGTAGAGTGGTTACAGGGGTAGTGGTGGTTATGAAGTAGTGGTGATGGTGGTGGTAGTTGGGGTTTTAGTGGTTGTGATAGAATATGAGATTACGATGGTGGTGGTGGTGGTGGTGGTGGTGATGGAGGGCTTATAGTGCTGGTGCCGGGGGTAGTGGTAGTGGTAGAGGTTAGTGGTGATAGTGGAGAGGGTGTAGTAGTAGTAGTAGTAGTAGTAGTAGTAGTAGTAGTAGTAGTCGTAGTCGTAGTGATAGTAGTGGTAGCGGAAAGTCCCGATATAATCCCACCCTCCCTTTTTTTTTTTCTCTCCCTCCTCTCTCCTTGTTCCCGTATAATCCCCTTCTCTCCTAACTGTCCACCACTACAACCGCCCTCCGCCCCACCCCCATCTCCACCCCCCCCCCGACAGCCCGTTAGTCCCGCCTTTCTCCCGCCTAAGCCGATAACAGTTTAACACTTCACTTCCTCTCCCCTCGTCCGTGAAGGTGTAAATATTCAAAATGACAAACAGATATATGGATTGATAGATGTGCGATAGTAGTAACTTAATTATTTACTTATTTATCTATCTATCTATCTATCTATCTATCTATTTATTTATCTCTTTATCTATCTATCTATTTATTTATTTATTTATTTATTAGTTGCTGCCTGTAACGCCGGCATCTCTATTGAGGGGCCTCTTGGACGGCCCCAGCGTGTTAGTGGAGCAGGCGAATTTTATTTACAGTGGCTGCCGTGATATATGACTCATTGCTTGGCCCATGCTGCTCCCCGGTGCTCCACGTGACCGAATTCGCTGAAGTTAGGGTTGACTGAAGGTCTGGGCAGCATGTGGGTAATCTTCCGCCACTATGCGATGACTTGAAAAATCAGCGAGTTTTGGTGGGACTTGAACCTAGTTTCACGGGATCACCACGCCCGCACGCTTACCACTCGACCACCGCCTCCCTTAACCTACAAATTATTTACCGTAATTAGCTAACTGAAGAAATTAATGAAAAAAGCGTAATTGCAAGGAAAAATGAATGGCAAAAATAAAGGAAGATTAATAATAAGTAAATGAAAAGTATATGTAAGTTAATGAAAAAAAATAATCAGGCAGGTAAGTTACTGAGTACTAAGATCAACGAACTAACTAATTAATTAACCAATTAATTAACCAACTAGATGAAAAATATGTAAATGAAAGAAAAATAGACAAACACAGAAAGACTAATAATAGGTTAAGTAAGAAATTAAAAACACGATGAAAAAACAATAAAATAGCCAACTAATTAACTAACTATCTTAAAATCTTACTAACTAACCGACTACGTAAAGAAAAGATAAAACAAAATGTAAATGAAAGAAAAAATACAGACAGGCTAATACAGTAGAAAGACTAATACGTGAAGTAAAAAGTTCGAAAATATGTTGAATAAACAATAAAACAAACAACTAAATCAATTCCTGAGTACATAAACTAACTAAACAAAGAGTAGCGTTTGGAATGTTCATAAAAAGTAAATAAAAAGCAAGTAAACAACATAAATAAACAATAAAATTAAACAGGAGCAGTGATTAGCAAGCTTTTTTCCCCATTTAATTTGCCCTTGATCTACTTCCTTTACTGTAAAAAAGAAGAAGGTAAGCAAGTCGATTCCTGAGTCCATAAAGTAACCAAATAAGCGCAGCGTTTGGACTCGTGCGTAACAAACACAAAGGGGGACACTATGAACTTTACCCTCCGCGGAGTGAGAACGCTCCTGCCCTTTGAATCATGTAGGGAGAAAGGACCCGCGAAACAAGAGGATAATGGCGCTGTCGGAGTTAAGACGTCAGCCCAACACGGTCCGGGTGAGCTAAGCCTGACGGAGCGCACGCGACCATCAGAAAGCCCTACCCCCCGCGACACAGCCCGAGACACCTTACTAATTGAGCTGAACACACACACAGACACACAGACACACAGATAGACAGCCTAAGACCCAGCTAAATACACCTTACTTAATCAAACTGTACACTCAAACACAGACACATAACTTAAGACACCTTACTTAATTGGACTGAACACACACACCTTTACCCACTCAGTTCCTTCTTGGGCTCCGACAGATTACTTCGAGATATTCAGCTTCGTCGTGTGCCGCGTCGCTAGCCCGGATGACCACCAACACCCATCAGCATTAGTGTTGATGACTGCCCAAACTGAGACGCGGGAAGGTATATATACATAAAGAAAGGTGTCCACGCGTGTTACCTCCCAATTTCACGGTGCCGGGCAGGTAAAGTTCAGGTGTGCTGGCTTCGTTGTGTGGCCGTCGCGCGCCCCAATGACCGGGAACGCAGCGAAGGATTAATATTCATGGTTTCTTAATAGGAGACGGAGGAGGGTGAGCAAAGAACGTAGGTGTCGGAACGGTGGTGCCAGGTGAAGAGTGTGTTGGGTTCTTGTGTGTTTGTTGCTTGCATGGATGACTGAAAACACCCACAAGATTAACGTTCATGATGCATTGATAAAAGACGCGAGAGAGTAAGCTGAGAGTGATTTCCTAGCATGTAACTTCTTAGTCTCATGGTCATAGACTGATGGAGTAATGGTGTGTAGGGGTCATCGAGCATCTGCCCCTCTCCAAGATGACAGAAAACACAAAGATTAATATAAATGATTTCGTAATAAAAAGACGCAAGGGGAATAGCTATGAGCGGTCTTCTGGCATGTGACTATCTTAATTTGGTCATAGGCTGATGGATTTGGGCTGTGTAGGGCTTGGCGGGTGTTTGTAACTCTCTAAGAGGACTGAGAACGCATATAAAGGTTGATATTCATGATTTCTTAACAAGCGACGCAAAGAGAGTAAGAGCGCCCTCCTAGCATGTTATAGGCCGATGAATTAGGGTTGTGTAAGGATATAATGTGTCTGCCACTCTCCAAGATGGCTGAGAACACATATAAAGATTAATATTAAGGATTTCTTAACAATACACGCTAGGGGGTAGGCTCACAATGGCCTCCTGGCATTTCACCATTTCACTTCTTCCTAATTTAGCGGTCCTGGTGAGCCCGTCTCTTGTCCGGCAGATTAAGAACACCCAAAAATGAGTGTTTATGGTTTCCTAATAAGAGGCGCAAAAAGGTGGGCGAGGGACGGTCCCCCGGCGTGTAGCTCCCCAATCTCGCGCTGCGGGGATGATAAAGTAGAAATGTTTAGTGCTGGTGTGTCCGTCGCATGCCCGGTGGACTGAGAACCCACGTAAAGAAGAGAGATGTTGATTTCCCCACTTAGAGAAGCGAGAAGTGAGTACAGAACACCGTTGCCAGATTGTCGTACTCAGAGCATAGTATTTACCGGTTTCTAACTATTGCCAAGAAACATCAGAATCTATCTCTGTTTAGCGATAACTATAAATTAGTTTTGTTATTAGAGCCCAGACGACAGTTTCGGGCTAGGAAGTCGGGAAAAATAATCGGCTGAGTACGACAATCTGGCAACGTTGGTATAGACTATAGAACAATCTCCTGACATAGTGAAAGGCTAATTGTGTCTCCGCCGCTTGCCCGGTTGACTGAGAACACACGTAATGAAATGAAGTTGATTTTCCCCAATTAGAGAACAAGAAGTAAGTATAGAGCAATCTCCTGACATTTTACTTCCCACTTGCACGATTCTGGGGTGATAGGATAACTGTGTCTCCGTCGCTTGCCCGGTTGACTGAGAACACACGTAATGAAATGAAGTTGATTTTCGCCAATTAGAGAACAAGTAAGTATAGAACAATCTCCTGACATTTTACTTCCCGCTTGCACGATCCAGGGCCGATAGAATAATTGCCTCCGTCACTGGGGGAGGTAAGTTATCGGTAAGGCAAGTGAGTTATATAAGTAAGTGGGGGGCTATAGGTAAGGTTTGGGGAGCGTAGGGTTAAGGCAGGCGGTTAAGGCAAGGTTAGGTATTGCCCGGTTGACTGAGAACACAGGTAAAGGTAAAGTTGGGTGCATACACTATAGCTGCGCGTGGCTACGGTGCTCATCTCCGTAACGTTGGCCCTATGAACTGGTGGTGGATAAGAGAATTGAGAACACAGATAAAGAAGAAAAAAAAAGAGTTGTGGATTTCCTCAATCAGAGAAGCAAGATGTGAGTCAAGAACAGTCTCTAGACACGCCATTTCCAAGTGTCACAAACCTAGGCTGATTAAGTGGCTTAGTCCGTTGCTTGCCCGGCTGTCTAAGGAAACACGCAAATAAAAAGAGTTGTTGATTCCCCCAATTAAAGAAGCATGAAGGTTGTCAAGATCAATCTCCTAACACGTCACTTTCAACTCTCACGAACCTGCACTGACAAAGAGATATTCAGGACTCGTTTTATACCTGTCGCTCGCGTGGACGACTGAGAAACCGCGTCAAGATTATGGCTCATGATTTCTTAATAGGAGACGCAACGAGGTGAATAAGGAGCAGTCTCGGCATTTCACTCGATGATCTTTGCTTCTGGGCGGATAAGAAAGATGTGTAAGGCTCATTGTCACTCGCTCGGTTGACTCAAGAGCCCATATAAAGATTAAAGTTCATGATATCTTAATAAAAGGCGTCAGTGGGGTGAGTAAAAACCGCTGCCCGGCACTACAGTTCTAATCTCTTACTCCTGAGCTGCCGCGGAAGGGATGCCGGGCGCCCACAGCTTGCCAGGCTTCAGAGCACACATGGAGGGTTGTGTCAAGGCTATGGTAGTTTTTAGGATTGCGAAGTTAAATCGGACATATATAAAGAGGTGTATCGTGGTTCTGGGCTGGCGGGCGAAACGTCTGTGAGGTCTGTGACTCGTATTGTCAAACGTTTCGGGCTTGTTACGAACGTTTTTGAGAGCCACCGAGGAGACACGTCGGGTAGTACGAAAGATTAACACATTCTTAAGGTATAGATAAAATAGCTCGAGGAAAATAAATGTTGAATGAGATATCACTTTTAATATAGTATTAATCATGAGAATAAAATCTTCTGCCCACATATACCCTCAATAAAGAGTAACGTTGATGATCTGATTATAAAGAAAAAACAATACTATTACTCAAGAACAACGTACTGGCACGCCGCTTCATGGTCTGACGGTGCTGGGCAGACGAAGAAAAGTGTACGGCTCGTCGTGTGGGTCTTGGACGAAGGGCTGATTCAATAGACATACACTGTGCTCGGTATTACAAGACACCTTCGCTTCTCACCTCAACTCTTTCTAAAGGTCAAAGAGGGGGTCAATCGTGCTGTAATGAGTGTTCCTTTAGGTTCATGGTACAGAAGAAGGGTCATACTACCACCAGGGTCATTAAACTGCTTCTGGAAATGCCCAAAACTCCTACGAAAGCCTTGTCAAATATGTGAACTTTGACGACGAAATGTTTAGTAATACGGTCCACAGAGATCAGGACCATACTCTCAAACCTTTCGGGTCTTCCACACCCACATATGATGAGGCTTTCGTAGAGGCTGTGTTACTATTTCCTCGAGTAGTGTTATGAGCCTATAGTAAAACCAGATTAGCGAGCCCGTTTTGGCGTTGGCTCCCGTGGGTCCTTTCCTCCCCTCTGCTCTGCCACACAGTCCCAACAGCTATTTTTCCCTCTCCTATGTTACCTACACCTAACAAATGAGGGGGTGAGATAGGTGTTGGGACTGTGTGGTAGAGCAGAGGGGAGGAAAGGACCCGCGAGAGCCAACGCCACAACGGACTCACCAATTTGGTTTCACTATAGTAACTGTGGCAAGGCTTATGCACCATGAACGTGAAACACAGTCATGAGAATCCGACTAATCTCCTTCGTGGCCTTTGGAAAGATTTGTTGTGAGAGCCGAAAGCTTTTGACAATATGATTGCAGGAGCAGTAAGTAGCGGGCTTTTTTTATTAATATTTTTCTTTACGCCCTTGAAGTGTCTCCTTAGCTGTTAAAAAAAAGAAAAAAAAAGGCCCAGTGTTCACGACTCCCTAATAAGAGACACATAAAGAACGTTCTCCTTCTACATCACCACCTAATGACATTCCCTCGCACCGTATAAAAGGCAGACAAAAAAAAAAAATCCCCCCGCTAAAGCTCCTAATTAGACACTCCACCTCTCTTCGGCACCGCTAATTAAAGGTACAAAAAGAACGTTCTCCTACATCACCTCCTAATGAGATTCCCTCGCACCGTATAAAAGGCAGAGAAAAAAAAAGATCTTCCTGTATAAGCTCCTAACCAGACACTCCACCTCTCTTCGGCACCGCTAATTAAAGGTACAAAAAGAACGTTCTCCTACATCACCTCCTAATGAGATTCCCTCGCACCGTATAAAAGGCAGAGAAAAAAAAAGATCTTCCTGTATAAGCTCCTAACCAGACACTCCACCTCTCTTCGGCGCCGCTGATTAAAGACACAAAAAGAACGTTCTCCTTCTACATCACCTAATGACATTCCCACGCACCGTATAAAAGGCAGACAAAAAAAAGATCTTCCCGCTTAAGATCCTAATTAGACACTCCACCTCTCTTCGCCGCAGCTGATTAAAGACACAAAAAGAACGTTCTCCTTCTACACCACCTAATGACATCCCCTCGCACCGTATAAAAGGCAGACAAAAAAAAAAAAAAAAAAATCTTCCCGCTTAAGCTCCTAATTAGACACTCCACCTCTCTTCGGCGCCGCTGATTAAAGACACAAAAAGGACGTTCTCTTTGCACGTCATCTTCTATGCCACTCTCTCGCACCTTTTAATGTCAGGAAGAATATAGTCGACCCGTGTAAGATAAGACTCTCCGACTTTATGCGGCAACAGGTTAAAAGTTCTTACTGCCTACTGAGCGCCTCGCTAGAACCCCCTCCCCCTCCTTCCGTGGCTAGATTATCAGGTTTCCACGGTGCCTCCCTAGAACCCCCTCCCCCTCCTTCCGTGGCTAGATTATCAGGTTTCCACGGTGCCTCCCTAGAACCCCCTCCCCATCCCCCCGTGGCAAGATTATTAGGCTTACGCGGTGCCAGGCAATTTAAGCAGCTCCGATGAACACCTGTGCGCGTGATCACCAGGAAGGCAGAGCGACACACGTTAGGTTTGCATGGGAATGCGGAAACGAGGGGAAGGGAACACTTGGGCTGGCCAGCGATGGGTGACTGATGGTGGTGATGGGACGGCTGGGGGCGAGAAGAGGTGGAGGTGGGAGAAAGGGAAAGTGAGTGACGGGAAGGGAAAAAAAGCGAAGGGAAAGGTGGTGGGAGGGAGGGACTGGCTGGTAAGGTGGCAATGAGATGGGGAAGGGAAATAAAGAAGAGAACGGAAGAGAAGAAGGGAAGGGAAAGAAAGATCAGACAATGGAAACGAAAGGAAAGGGAAGGGAAGGGAAGAGAAGGGAAAGGAAGGAGAGGAAAGGAAGTAAAGGAAAGGAAAGGAAAGAAAATGAAAGGGAAAGGAAGAGAATGGAAACAGAGGGAAAGAAAACGAAAAGAAACGAAAGGGAAAGGAAGGAAATAGAAAAGAAGGAAAGGGAAAGTAAGTGGAGGAAAGGAAAGTAGGAGTAAGGAAAGAAAAGAAGGGAAGAGAAAGTATTTGGAGGAAAGGAAAATAGGAGTAAGAAAAGAAAGGAAGAGAAAATAGGTGGAGGAAAAGAAAATAAGAGAAAGGGAGGAAAAGATGAGGAGAAATAACCAAACAGACAGACAGCACGAGCGAAGCCAGAGGAGGAAGACAGGAGAAGAGAAGTGAAGGGAGAGAAAAGGAGATAAGGGAGGAGAGACGAAACCGGAGGAGGAATAAGGCAAGTGAAGGGGGAGAAGAGAAGAGAAGATAAGGAAGAGAGAAAAAGCGAGAGAGTGGCGGGCGAGCGGCGAGGCGTTACTTTAAACTTTCGCTACATGAAGGAAAAAAAAACATGTTAAAAGGTACGTGTACACGACAGGTTGGAAGACACGACTACTTGAAGCCTCTGTATGGGACGAGTTTTTGAAGGAGGAGGAGGAGGAGGAGGAGGAGGAGGGAGAGAGAGGTATTGTGATAAGGTGACGGTTTGGACGAAGAGTGAGAGGCAAATGATGATGATGATGATGATGGAGAGAAAGGTGACCAGGAAGAAATAGAGAAGGGGAGGGGGAGGAGGAGGGAGGTTAGGGAGGGAGAGGGAGACAGGTAAGACGGAGAAGAGAGAGAGAGAGAGAGAGAGAGAGAGAGAGAGAGAGAGAGAGAGAGAGAGAGAGAGAGAGAGAGAGAGAGAGAGAGAGAGAGAGAGAGAGAGAGAGAGAGAGAGAGAGAGAGAGAGAGAGAGAGAGAGAGAGAGAGAGAGAGAGAGAGAGAGAGAGAGAGAGAGAGAGAGAGAGAGAGAGAGAGAGAGAGAGAGAGAGAGAGAGAGAGAGAGAAAGAGGAAGCGAATGGATGGGAGAGAAAGAGAAAGGGAGGAGGAAGGAGGAAGAGCCAGGCAAGCAAGGAGGGAGAAAGGAGAGAAAAGGAAATGGTTAAAGAATAGATGGAGAGAGAGGGAAACAAAAGAGGATTGAAGAAAGAGAAAGAGAACAATGAGACAGGAAGGGAAGGGAGGAATAAATGGAAGAGGAGGAACGGAAAGGAAAAGTAAGGTAGAGGGTGAAAGAGAGAGTCACCAAAGAAAGAGAGAGAAAGTAAAAACAGAGAAAAGGGAGAGAAGAGAAAGAGAGAATAAAGGAGTGAAGAGGAAAATAAAACGAAAGGTAAGGTACAGGGAGAAAAAAAAGATAGCCAGTAATTAGAGAGAGAGGATGAGAAAAAGAGAGAAAAGAAAGAGAATGAAGGAAAGAAGAAGAAGAAGAAGAAGAGAAAAACAAAAACAATAGGAAAGGTACAGGGAGAAGAAGGAGAAAGCCGACAAAGAAAAAGAAAGAAAAAAAGAGAAAGGAGAAGAAAGAAAAGAGGAGGAGAGAAAGAAGGAAAGAAAATGACCAGAAAACGAAGGTAAGGTAGAGGGAGAAGAAAGAAGAAACAAACAAAGAGATGGAAAGGATGAGAAGAAAGAGGGAGGAGAAGAAAGAAAAGAGGAGGAGAGAAAGAACCAAAAAAGATGAGCAGAAAACGAAAGTAAGGTAGAGGGAGAAGGAGGAGAAACCCGTTAAAAGAAAAAGAAAGGAAGAGAAAAAAAGAGAGGAGGAGGAGGGAGGGAAAAAGGGAGATAGGGGGAGGTTATGCAACGAAGGGCGAGAAAAACACACATTTCCTGGTGCGAATTTAGGGAGAAAGACGGAAATATTCGCCTCGCATCGTGGTATTAGGACCCTATGAGGAGAGGGGAAGGAGGAGGGGAGAGGGAGGGAGGGAGGGGGTGAAGGCTGGAGGGAGAGAAGGAGGGAGAGGAGAGTATAAGGGAAAGTGGAAGTGTAGAGAAGAAGTGTGCATGGGAAGGGAAAGGAGAGAAGGGGGTAAGTGGATAGTGTAGAAGCGTTAGTGTGTGTGTGTGTGTGTGTGTGTGTGTGTGTGTGTGTGTGTGTGTGTGTGTACAAACAGACAGACAAACACAGACATTCAAGGATAAACCCATTAAACACGAGGGAGTGTCGGGCGATGCAGGACAAGGGAAGGGACGGGAAGGGAAGGGAAGGGGAGGGGAGGGGAGGGAAGGGAAGGGAAGGGAAGGGACGGGAAGGGAAGGGAGGGAAATTGATTGGATGGGAAGAGAAGGGAAGGGATAGGGCTCAACACTATCCTTAACTTATTGAAGCTATTATTTTCTTATCTATATCTTGGGTCTGCAGTTTTGAAGGTTCATGGTCTGGGTGGTGGTGGTGGTGGTGGTAGTAGTGGTGGTGGTGGTGACTGTTGATGATAGTGGTGGTTATGCTCAGTTAATTAGAAAGGTGTTTTTAAAGCGAATTCACTTTCATCTGATTAAACACACACACACACACACACACACACACACACACACACACACACACACACACACACACACACACACACACACACACACACACATGATCCCGAGAAGAAAAAAAGAAAAAAGAAAAAGGAAGAAGCAGGGGAGGAGGAGGAGGTGGAGGAAGAGGACAAAGATGATGACAGGAAGGTGTACAAGAATGTTAATGGTACACAATCATCTTTCGTCTTAGTCATGCAAAACAGAGTAAAAGTAATAAAATCAACTCCCGCTACAATTCCTTTGGTCGCTCAAGTTCATAACCCGCGATGGAAAAACTGGAGCAACGGAAACAAGGAGAACAAGAATGAGAGTGAAGAGAGAAAGAAGAGGTTATCAAAATTAATGAGTAACAGACGAAAAACAGTGACGGAGAAACACGTGAACGAAGAGATATAGAAATTTAAAATGCCACAAGGGGAAAAAAAATACATAATGGAAGAGAAGAAAACCGGAGAAATTGAAGTAGAGCAACAAGAACGTGGAGAAAATAACTAAATAATACATGATGAAAAAGAAAAAAAATGAAAGCAAAGACACAATTCACAAGCAAAAAAATAACAATCTTAGAATCGGGAACAAATACGAAGAATGTGAAAAAGAAGATAAAAATAAAAGAAAGTGTTGGATTGAAACGATGCTTACTTGCACTTCATGTAAACCCCACAAACACACACACACACACACACACACACACACACGGCCGGTCTCGCAACAACCATGAGACAAAAGCTTACTGGTGACGCTGTTTGGCGAGGATTTGTGGCACGTGTGTGGGATAATGAGGTGTGGGAGGTGGAGGAGGTGGAAGAGGAGGAGGAGGAGGAGGAGGGGGAGGTAAAGGCTCGTTGCACTCAGTAAGGAGGTAACTGCTTGGAGAAGAGAATGTTTTTTTTTTTTTAATGTTTTTGTTTGCATATCACCAACAATTCATTCGCTCATTTTGCTTATCTAGAACACACACACACACACACACACACACACACACACCGCTCCCATAGCTCAGTGGATAAGACTGTACCCTCTCTGGTTTTACGGCCTGACGGGAGGAGGTTCGAACCCCACTTAGCCCAGGATTCTTCTTCAGCAAGTGGGATGGGGCGTGTGGTGTGTGGAAGGTCCGGCAGTACCCAGAGATCGACTATAATGAGCTTGTACTTGCTGGCGATGACGAGTCCAGCTTGTTATCAGGTCGTGGCCTCTTGCAGTCTCCCTGTATTCTTATGTTCTTAAAGTGTTGTCACAGTGTAGTCAACTCCCACCCCCTCCCCCACTCCCCCACCCCCTCTTCCCCTCCCCTTCTCACCACAACACTGAAGGGTCGAGGCCGCCTGTCAACACGTCTCCAGCCTCACCACAATGACATATGGATCTTACCCCTGTTCATGTCTACGTAAACAAGAGACGAACAGATGGGGGCCAGGGGGGGCGGGGGAGGAGGGGGGTTACATGGATGGAGACTTCTTTAACGTCCACGGCGGTTTATGGTAATTTGTCTATCTCGCCTGCCTCTTTTCCCCTTCATTCCTGTTCCTTTTTCTTATATTCACTTCCTTTTCTTTCCCTTCTTTTCCATTTTTTCCCCTGTCTATTATTTCTTTTCTCGATCTTTTCCTTCCCTTCATTTCCTTTCCCTTCTCTTCCTTTCCATTTTCTTCCCTTTCTCTATCTTTTCCTTCCCTTCACTTTCTTTCCCTTCTCTTCCTTTCCATTTTCTTCCCTTGCTATTCCTTCCTTTCTCTATCTTTTCCTTCCCTTCACTTCCTTTCCCTTCTCTTCCTTTCCACTTTCTTCCCTTTCTATTCCTTCCTTTCTCTATCTTTTCCTTCCCTTCACTTCCTTTCCCTTCTCTTCCTTTCCATTTCCTTTCCTTCCCTTACTTTCTCTTTTAACTCTTTCTATTTCCTGAAATCTCCTTCCCTTCCCTTCGTTTCCTTTCCTTTTTTTCCCCCTTTCCTTTCCCTTACATGTCCTCTTCTTACACACACAAACACCTGCCTATCTTCCCCGCCACAACACCCCCACAACCACATAAGTAAGGTTCTCGGCCAAGGCAGCGGCGTGACGGGCGAGAGGCGGCGACCCGTTGCATGATAAACCACGATTACTTACCACGCCGCGAAGCTCCCTCGCTGCGCCGCCCCAGCACCTCACACACGGCGGCTCGGGAGGAATTTGTGTCATTTCATGGTCTTATAATTTGTAGCTATTCTGAGACGTCTCCATTATGATTTGCAAGAGTTAAGAGGTGTGGGGGATATAAGTATTCTGTGATATGTTATTACTTACAGCTATCTAGATATTTGTTATTGTTAGCATATATAAGTATTTGGAGAAGGTTACTTTATTCATACATTTCGAGGTTAGAGAGGAAGCTAAGAGGCACAGAAAGAGGAATGGAGAGAGAAATAACAGCGGAGCATAACATCGACAAAAAAAGGGAACATCGTGTATTAGAGAACAAACAACACTTGAAAACGCTACGATGAGGATTAAGTACAAAAAATGCGCTTGAGCAGACCATATCATGCGTCGACCTGACAATAGACAAACAACCAAAGTATCAGAGAGGCAACCCAAGAATTGAATAAGCCAACACAGACAGGGAACCAGGTCAAGAGATGGTATTTAAGCATTTGCCGGAGTAGGATGGAGTAATTATTTCTTGCATATTAACATCAGATAAAGAGAGGTGGAAGACGTTGGGAAAGGCTTGATCGCAGTGAAGAAGTAATGACTGAAGATGATGACGCTGACGATGATGATGATGATGATGATGTATTGAAAGAGACATGTTGTTATCTTCCTACAATGGACTAATACGTGCAGAGGATGAAGACGAGAATGATGATGGTTTTGATGCATTTCGAAAGGTAAGTTATCCAATCCAGGTGCATTTTGAAAGGTGAGTTATCCAATCCAGGTGCATTTCGAAAGTTAAGTTATCCAATCCAGGTGCATTTTGAAAGGTGAGTTATCCAATCCAGGTGCATTTCAAAAGGTGAGTTATCCAATCCAGGTGCATTTCGAAAGGTAAGTTATCCAATCCAGGTGCATTTTGAAAGTTAAGTTATCCAATCCAGGTGCATTTCAAAAGGTAAGTTATCCAATCCAGGTGCATTTCGAAAGTTAAGTTATCCAATCCAGGTGCATTTCGAAAGGTAAGTTATCCAATCCAGGTGCATTTCGAAAGTTAAGTTATCCAATCCAGGTGCATTTCGAAAGGGAAGTTATCCAATCCAGGTGCATTTCGAAAGGTAAGTTATCCAATCCAGGTGCATTTCGAAAGGTAAGTTATCCAATCCAGGTGCATTTCGAAAGGTAAGTTATCAAATCCAGGTGCATTTCGAAAGGGAAGTTATCCAATCCAGGTACATTTCGAAAGGGAAGTTATCAAATCCAGGTACATTTCGAAAGGGAAGTTATCAAATCCAGGTCCTATGTATAAGAGACCCAGAGGTTTGAAGAGTCTGCATATATTTTACAGGAAGGATCTGAGTCGAATTCTTGATACTTGAATCTTTCGAAGTTGACCTCTCTTTTTGGCCATTCCTTTGACCTCTATTCAGGAGCAGTAAGTAGCAGGCTTTTTTTTTAATATATTTTTCTTTACGCCCTTGAACTGTCTCCTGAGCTGTAAAAAAAAAAAAAGTGTTCCTGAAATAAAGTACAGAAGAACGTCACAGCGAACGTAACCAATGAGTGAGTTGATATTTGAACGGCCAGGGTTGGGAAGGGTCATGGAAGAAAGAATGAGAGAAAGAAAGAAAAAGATGAGAGAAAGAGGGATGCGAAGAAAGAGAAGGAATGAAATAAAAAAAAAACAGAATGAAAGAGTGTTACGAAAGAGAGGATGAAAGAGAAAGAATGAAAGACATGATGAAATTGATAATGAGAAAGAGACATGATGAAAGGGAAGGAAGGAGAGAGAGACAGAGGGACAGGATGAAAAGAAAAAAATGATGAGAAAGAGTCATGATGCAAGAGAAGGAAAGAGAAAGAGACAGGGTGAAGATAGAATGAATAAAAGAGAAACAAGAAACAGTGAATGGGAGAAACGATGAAGAAGGAAGCGATGAACAATATAGAAGATGATAAATGGAAGAAAGGGTGAAGGAGAAAAACAAGGGAAACGAAAAGACAGAAAACAAATGAATAACAGAACCATGAAAGCAAAATAATGATAAACGATAAAAACGATGAACGAAAGAAAAAAAAATTGAGAACCATTGAACAAGAGAAAGAAAGAATGCTCAAAAAAGAGAGAATGCAAGAAGGAAACAACCCCCCACCCCCCACCCACACACACATACAATAAACACTCACCTCACCCTCAGCAAAAGACGTTACAGCGCTAATGATGTAAAGCAGACAGGAAGACATCAGGTAAGCTTATAATTATCCACGCAGGAAGAATGAAGGCAGTGGAGATAATGACTGAGATTATTAAGAGAGAGATGGAGAGAGAAGCAGGAAGAAGGAAGAGAGCTTAGTAATTCCTCCAGACAGACAGACAGAGAGAAAGAGAGAGAGGGAGACGATTTAGTACCCGTCACATTCAGACAGACAAACAGACAGACAGAGAGAGGGAAAGAGATGATTATAAAGATGTAGAAAGGTTGATGAGTGAAGACAATTAACAAGACAGATTGATGGACATACTAGGAAGAGAATGGGTAATATGTGTATATAAAAAAAGAAAAAAAAATGGAAAATTAGAAAATGGACTAGAAAAAATAGAAAATAAACGAGGCAAAATAGAAAGTGAACAAGAAAAAGAAAATAGACAAGAATGACTGGAAAATAAACAAGAAAAAGTAGAAAATGAACGACAAAATAGATAACCAAAAAAAAAAAAGAAAACAACAAAAAGACATGCAATTCGTGATAGGAAATAAAGAAATAAAAATTAAAGAAGAGAATTAGAAAATACACAAGGGGAATCAGAAAATAAGCGAGAAAATATAAAGAAAATAACAGGCAATCAGTGAAGAGGAAGCAGCAAAGTGGACAAAAGAAAGAGACGTAAGAGAAATATAGAAATGGAGAAGGATAAAAAAAGAATAACCATAATGAAAGCCAAGACAAAAAAAAAGAAACAGACAAACACAACAAAGAGAAACAAAGAGTGACATAGACAAAAGCCAACACGAAAAAGAAAAAAAACAGACAAATACAAAGAAGGGATAAAGGAGTAACGCAAAATATAAGACGAAAGGAGAAACAGACAAAGAAAAGGAATAACGAAGATAAAGACCGAGACGAACAGAGAAATACACAAATACGAAGAAGGATAAAAAAAGCAACATAGATGAAAGCAAAGACGAAAAGAGGAATAGGCAAACATGAAGAAAGAAGAAACACCCAAATAAAGACAAAAATAGGAAAAGAGAAACGGACAAACCCAAGAAAAGAGAAAAGAAGAAAACAAAAATAGTAACGTAGATGAGTCAAAAGGAAAAAAGGAACAAACAGTCACGATAAAAAAAAAAGTAAAGGTTGAGGCAGATGAGAAAGCGAATAGACGATTAATCTTATGAAATGGAATACGAAATTGAGTGGGTTTTATTTTCCTCTCCTCGCCAACAAGCAGATTTTCCTCTCCTCGCCAACAAGCAGGAAGTGAATCGCGGGAGAAAACGCTTAATTTCCCTGAACCTTGCCCTTTCGGGAGACACAAAAATGCCTTCCACAATCACAACAACACGTGAGCGAGGAGGAAGAGTTGGCGGAATTAATGTACATCTCCTTCCGGTTCCGCCGCCTGCACGGAAACAACAAAAGGTTAACAACGGGGGAATTAGAGCCTTAAAACAGTCATTACGGATAAAAGATTGATAAACAGAGAGTCGCGGAAATGAAAGAAAAAGGAGAAAGCAAGCTATCAAAAATTACACAATCTTAATACTGAAATAATAAAAGTAGAAGAAAGACATAGCAACGAGAATCAAGCAGCCAACTACCCCAAAAAACTAATACATTCTTAAAAAGCGAGTTAAATAATGAAAAATAAGGAAGAAGGTGAAGAGTTGGCGGAATTAATGCAGACCTCCTTCCGGTTCCAGCAAAACAACAAAAGGTTAATAATTGGGAGTTAAAGCATAAAACAGTCATTACGGATAAAAAGATTGATATACAGAGACCCGGAAATGAAAGAAAAAAGAAGGAAGGAAGCTTTTAAGAATTACAGTCTTACTAATAAACAAAAAAAAAAAAAAGGTAAAAGAAAGCCATGAAAACAAAAATGAAGAAGCCAACTACCAAAAAAGTTATACATTCTTAAAAGGAAAATAAATAATAAAAAAAATCAAAGGAAGAAATTGGAAAGAGAATGTACAAGCCAGCTATCTAAAATTACAGAGTCTTAAAGTGAAATCAATGAAAAATATAATAAAGAAATAAAGTTAAATTAATAAATACCAGTCATCATTGGAAATCAAGGTATTGGAAACGAGGTTAAAGTAAATACAAACAACAAACGTGTACAGAAAATAAAACACCGGAAATAAAAACAAAACAAAAACAAAACAAAAGGAGTACACCGATAAGCAAACAAAAGACCACACAAAAAAAAACATATGAAAGTATCGATTAACACAAATCCATAACTTTAATCAACAACAGTGCCGATT
Organism: Eriocheir sinensis; assembly: GCF_024679095.1. Lineage (NCBI taxonomy): Eukaryota > Metazoa > Arthropoda > Malacostraca > Decapoda > Varunidae > Eriocheir > Eriocheir sinensis. Next base: position 7,309,215 of record NC_066554.1, read on the forward strand.
GAAATACACACACACACAAAAAAAAACATAACGAATAAAAAACGATCACTAGAGCCCCCCACCACACAAAACTACTAACCAAACAAAACAAACACACAGAGATTCATAAATGTAGTAGAGATATTGCCTGTTCAGAATCCAAACATGCATACACGAAAACAATATGATCATCACAAACAAAATCAGAATCTTTAAACACACACACGAAATACACACACACACACACACACACACACACACACACACACACACACACACACACACACACACACACACACACACACACACACACACAAAAGAAACACATAAAAAAACACCCAACCGTTCAAACACAAAGACAAAAAAAAAAAAAAAAAAATCACCAACACAAAACCTAAGCAAACACACAAACATGCAAAAACAAAATCATCAACAACAACACAATCAACAACAACAACAATTACCGACACACCAACAAACTAACTAACCAACCTCACCAAACCCTAACAGAACGAACAGCCTCGAGAACACATGACTAATAAGACGCAGGTTAAGGTTATGTGTGTATGAAGAATCCCACTCCTGCTACCCCCCCCCCCCCCCACCACCACCACCACGGCCACCACCACCACCATCACCACCACCCTCAGCAGACCGGAACCGAACTAACATAACCTTTCCGCGGTGCCCCGAACGATGCCAACACGAGAAGAGGTTAATTGGGAGAAAATGGCGACGTGTGTTTGTGTGTGTGCTTGGCGGGGAAAAATTGAGGAAGGAAGGAAGGAAGATGGATGGAGGAGGAAGGAGGATGAGGATGATAAAGAAGGAAGGAAGGACACGGATGATTTGACCTCCATCTTTCTTAATATTTCTCCTTTCAAAGTCTTCTTCCTCCTCATCTCTCTCTCCTACTTTTCCTCTCACTTCCCCTTTCCCTTTTTCTCCCCTCTTCTACTCCCTCTCCATCTACCTCTCCTCTCAGTCTCTCTCCCATTTCCTCTTCTCCCTTTCCTTCATCCACTTCCTTCTTCCAATCCGTTTCAATCTCACTCTCACTCCCTCTCTCTTATTCCTTTCCTCTTCTATTTCAGTTCAATTTCTTCCCTCCATCAGTCTATTTTATCCATCCTCTGTCTGTTATTATTTTTTTCTATATCTTGGTCGTTTATTATTACTTTCTGTTTCTCCTCGTTCGTTTTTACTTTTCCCTTCTTGATTTCCTTATCATTCTCTCTTCCTACTTTTATGTTTCCCATCTCAAAACTTTCATGTCATATCTCTATCTATCTATCTATCTTCGTTTTTTCTTCCTCCACTCTCCTTGCCTTCCCTTTCTCTCACTATTATCATCATTCTTCTTTACCTCCCTTTCACCCTCTTCGTTATTCTCTCCTTTCTCCTCTCTCATATTTCTTTCTCTCCATGTATTTCTTCTCTGTTATTCTTCTCTCGTTCTATCGACACGCTTAGGCGGTGGAGGAGAAAGGTGAGAGATGGAGAAGGGAGAGAGGAAGGGGAGAGATGAAGGGAGAGAGGGAGGGATGGAGGGAGAGAAAGAGAGAGGAAAGTCAGAGATTAATGAACAAGTTAAAACCGACGAGAGAGAAAATCGAATCTTCTTCCTCGTCTTTTTACGCCGTGAGTTCCTTCAAAGGTCGGAGAGTTTTTATTCGCGCGGCATAATGTCATGTCGATGTTATCCACTTTTTACTTTCATTTTTATTAGAGGTAAACTATATTTGTACGTGTCCAATATAGCAATACCATACTTGCTGAAGCTTTTACTACTTACTGCCACTACGACTACTACTACTACTACTACTACTACTACTACTTCTACTACTACTACTGATAATAATAATAATAATAATAATAATAATAATAATAATAATGTCATTATCATTATTTCACAATAGTCATTACCGACAAAAATACAAGAAGAGAGAGAAAGTGAGATAAAAAAAAGGAAGAGAGAGACAGGAGAATGTGAGCGCGTGGAAGCGAGAGTCTTGGGAAGAAAATGGGGAAAACAAGTTTGAGAATGTTAAGAATAACGAGCGGCAAAAACACGCCAGAAAATTGTGTGTTCCTCCCGACGCTGTGACGCTCCCTGGAGGGTTTTCTCCGCGTCCAGGAGGAACCGGGGCCGGCACCTGCACACACACACACACACACACACACACACACACACACACACACACACACACACACACACACATGGGTATAAAATTTCGGCTTAAACCGTTTATTATTGCTTTATTCTCTCTCTCTCTCTCTCTCTCTCTCTCTCTCTCTCTCTCTCTCTCTCTTACACTGTCATTTAATCTCTTCTTGTGCCTCTCTTTGCTTTCTCTTTCATTCTCTTCATCTCTGTTCATTTGTCTTCATTACTTTCCCTCTCCCAGACTTTCTAATACCCCCCCCCCCCTCTCACTCTCCCTCTCCCTCTCTCTCACCACACACCGTGAAGAGATAGGGAGGTGTAAGGAGGCATTGTAGGAGAGAAAGGTTGGACAAAAGAAAACAAGGCAGAGATGTATTAGTATTTGTGTGGTGGTGAGGAGGAGGAGGAGGAGCAGGAGGAGAAAGTAGTAGTAGTAGTAGTAGTAGTAGTAGTAGATGTAAGTATACTTGTCATAAGGCGAAGGGTGAGATTTCATCGAAGTTTATAAATGGTTGGAGGATTTTGGTAAGTTTAACATTTATAAAGGATGTGGTGGTAAGCGAGCCAGGTAGGACACGTAACAATGATCTTAAGGTGGATAAATTTAGATTCAACAAGGACATAAGCAAGAAGCGGTTAACTAATAGAGAGGTGGAAGAGTGGAACAAGCTTGACAGTCATGTGGTGAGTGCCAAAGTAGTAGGAGTATGAGGAAGAGGAAGTGGATGAAGAAGAGGAGGAAGATGAGGAAGGGGATGAGGTTGAAAATGGAAGAGGAAGAGGAGGCTGAATTAGTAGGAAGAAGAGTAGAAGGAAGATAATGAGAAAGTAGAAGATAAGAAAGAGGAGGGTATCAGAACACCTCTCCTCCCGGCCACTCTACTCTATTCAGGAGCAGTAAGTAGCGGGCTTTTTTTTCATTATTGTTTTCTCTTTTTTTACGCCTTTTCACTGTTTCCTCTGCTGTAAAAAAAAGGAAAAAACGAAATAAATGGAAGAGAAAGAGGAGAACGAGGAAAAGGTAGAAGATAAAAAAGAGGAGGAGGAGCAGAGAAAGAAGAAGGGAGAGAGGAAGGGGAGAGAGGGAGGGAGAGAGGGAGGGAAGGAGGGAGGGAAGGAGAGAGAAAGGGGAGAGAGGGAGGAAGGAGGGAGGGAAGGAGAGAGGAAGGTGAGAGATGGAAGGAGAGAGGGAGGAAGGAGGGAAGGAGGTAGGGAAGGAGAGAGAAAGGGGAGGAAGATGAGGAAGAAAATACGGAGGCGGAGAAAGCATGAAGCGGCAACCAGGAGGTGTTATGTGCGGTCACGGAAGGCATACAGGAAGATGAATGGCCGATGATTGTGCCGGAGTCAACATAAAGAACGACTCTCCCTTGCCTCTATCTGGCTTTTTACGGCGGATTATAGGGAGAGGTGATTCTGACTACGTGGTTCCTCCCTTCATAGATTCTTACTCCTTTTTCTTCACGCTTTCTTATATAATTCTTTTGTCAATTTATTTTTCTTTATTTTCCTGTATTTTTTTTCTTGTTTATTTACTTGTTTTCCTATCTTTTCTTTTTTGTCGTTTACTTTCTTTAACCTTTCTTTTTTTCTGGTATTTATTTCCTTCTCTTTATATTTTGGTTGTAGTTTTGCCTTTCTTTTTTTCCGCCTTTCTTACTTTCTTACTCTTTTTTTGCTATCTCTTTCCATGCCATCTTTTTTATCTTCGCTTTATTGATTTCTAACGTCATTTATTTCGTTCTTTATTTATTTATTGATTGGTTGATTTTCCCTTTTTTTTTCTTCTTTCCTTCTTTTATTCTTTTTTTTTTGTCCTTTCCGTTTTCTTTCTTGCATTTTTTTCATTTTTCTTTATATTTTGGGAGTGTTTTTTTTCCCTTTTCTCTCTCTCTTTTTTTTATTTGTAGCTTCTTTTTTATCTTTCTTTCATTAGTTTCCATTTTATTTTTTGGTATTTTCTTTGCTTATTCATTTATTCATTTTCATCTTTCTTTTCCTTTTACTTTCTTTACGTCCGTTTCTTTTCCTTTCTTGAATTTCTTCCTTTTATATTTAACGGACTTTTGGTTTACTTCTTCTTCCCTTATTCAGTCCTTCTTTCATTCTTTCTTTTTTCAGTGCATTATTTTTAATATTTCTTTCATTATTAATTTCTATCTTTCTTTCTCCTACTTTTTGTGGTGGACTATTTATGAACTTTCCTCTTTTTCTCTTCTCTCTCTATCTACTTTCCCTACATCATCTCTTTTTCTTCCTTTGCTCTTTATATTCATGTTCTCATTTTTATTTATTTTCCTTGTTTACATAGTTGGAAAGCTGTTTACAATGTTCGAGAGATGTTTTATATAAATGATTAGTACTTTGGTTTCGTTCTTGTCTTCTGTCAATGTCGTAAATGCCTGTTTTTTTAATTCATATTTTTGTTATCTTCGTTATTATATATTTTTCTTCTTTTCGATCTTTCGTTTTCTTTTTTTCTTCCCTTTTCTACATCTTTTAAACATTCATTATTTCGCCTTCTCCTTTTTCTTTTTCTTTACTCATTCCTTGGAACTTATAATTATTTTTCTTCTCTTTCACTTTTTTTCCTCTTTACTTTCTACTTTATCGTTATATTGATTTCCCCCTTTTCACTCTTTTCAACATTCTTCTATTCTACTTTTTCTTTCCCTCTTTCGTTTTTCTTTTCCTTTTTTCCTTCCAATCTTTTTACCTCTATTCACTTATCAATCTCGTGTCTCTTTGCCTTCTCTATGCACTGCTTCGCTTATTATTTAGTCACATATTTCGTCTTCATTTCATGCGTCGCTTTCAACCTTGCTCGTTATAATGCATGACTGGACGAGAGTTTATGACAATGATGATGATGATGATGACGATGATGATTTGCAGGTCTCCGGGTATCAACTCATCACTCTGCACTCGTTGTTCTCTTGCATACATTTCAGCAAGTCATAAAATTAGTGATGAGCAGGAAAATTTAAAGAGTATATTTATAACACGAAGAGGGGTGGGGGGGGAGGGGGGGGGGAGAGAGAGAGAGAGAGAGAGAGAGAGAGAGAGAGAGAGAGAGAGAGAGAGAGAGAGAGAGAGAGAGAGAGAGAGAGAGAGAGAGAGAGAGAGAAATGTATAGTTTGATAAAGAAAGAGAAAAAGGGGTAAGAAAGAAATGAAAAAGCGAGGAAAAAAGGGAAGTGAAAGGAATGAAAAGAGAGAAATGAAAAATGAAGGAAACAAAAATATAAAAAAAGATAAATAGAAAGACAGACAAATAAAGAGACATACATACAGACAGACAAACACAAAAACAGACAGGTAAGATCAACAAGGTGAGAGGAAGAAAATCATCACCCTCTTCCCTCAAAAGAAAAAAAAAAGTAGCAGGGGAAAAACAGAAAGAAATACAGGTAAGTCACAAGTCACTTCGCCAAACACAGGTAGAACGAGACGAACGACTCACCTGCGTGTCAAACAGGTAAGAAGGTGAGCAGGTGAGAGGGGTGAAGGGCGTGACATAAACCCTCCCATTCCCTCTCCCTTACTTCCCCTTCCTAACCCCTTTCCCTTTCCGCTTCCAAGTTCATTATATCCTTAACTTTCCTCTCGTTTCGCTCCGTCATGGTTCATTCTACTCCCATCACAACCCCATTTTCACCCCTTCCAGCTTTCCCTTTCTTTTCTCCACTTTCACTTTCCCCCTTCCAATTCTTTCCGATCATTTATGTTATTTCTCTCTTTCTCTACGCTTCCTTTCTCCTCCTCCCCCTCTCCTCCCCTCCCCCTGCCCCTTTTCTCTGCCCCTCTCAAAGATCATCATACCCTTCCCTTTCCTCTCTTCTCACCTTGCCATAATGGGGTTTTTTTCGTCATTTCTCTTTTTTTTTACTTTTTCGATCTTTTTCTTCTTGATCGTAATATAATTCTTTCCCTTGGTTTCCGCCTCTTCCACCTTCCCTTTCTCTATCCTTCTTCTTCTCTTCCCCTGTCATCCTTCTAGCTCCTTCACATCACTTTTAGTCCTTCCCTCCTTTACTCTTCCTTTCCATACATTCATGACCCACCTTTCTCTCCCCACTCCTTTCCCTTTCAATTCAAACACTCTCCCTTTCTTCCATTTGCTGCCCTTCCGACTCAACCCAGCATCTTCCTCTTCCCTCCATACCCTTCCTCCCTTCCACAAGCACACTTTTCACCATCCTTTCCTCTCTTACTCATCCTTCCCCATCTCTCCTTTTCTTCCTCATTATTCCTCAACTCTTCCTCTTTTCTGCATTCTTCCTCATCCCTCACTCCCTTCCTTAACCTTCCCCACTCCCTTCCCTAACATTCCCCAATCCCTCTCCTGTTCCACCTACTCACGCTTCTCAACATCTCTTTTTCTTTCCCACACCTCAAACCCACCCCTCTCACTTCTTTCCCTTCCCTCCATTCCTAAGTTCAACCCTCTCTTCTTCCTCTTCCACTCGTAACACAACCCTCCCTTAAAACCTCTCCATTCCCACCCCCTTCCCCAACCTTCCTTCCATCATCCCCTTCCATTCCCCTTCCTTCCCTCCTCACCCAGTCCACTTAACCACTGCCTCCCCTTCCCTTTTCCTTCCTCAACCCTCCTTCCAGCATCCACTTCCTCTCCCCTTTCCTTCCCTGTTCACCTCACCCACCTAACTATTCCTTTCCCTTCCCTTCCCTTCCCTTCCCTTCCCATTTCTTACGTTCTAATCACTCTTACCTAACCACTCCCTTCCCTCCCCTCCCTTCTCATCCTCCCACCTAACCCCTCGTCCAACCTTCCTTCCTTCCTTTCTTCCGCGTATAATCTTTCTTTTTCCTTTCCTTCCTTCCTTATAAATATGTCTTCTTCCCTCTCTCTCCTCCTTCCTCCCTGCCTCCTTCCCTCTCCTTCCACCCATACACTCTTTCTTTCTTTCTTTCTATTCTCATTTTTCTCTCCCCTTTCTTCCCTACCCATCCCACCCACCTAACCACTCCTTCCCCTTCCCTTCCTTAGCACTCCTACGAAACCCCTTCCTTCCTTTCCTTCCCTTCTTACTGCCCTTACCTTAACACACCTCCCCTCCCTTCCCCTTCCCATCCTTCCCACCTAACCACTCCCTCCGTATCCTTCACTTCCCACCCCACCCACCTAACCACTCCCTCCCCTTCCCAACCATCCACACCCTTTCCCACCCTTGACCTCCCGGCCCCTTGATAGTGACCCTGCCCCCTTGCCTCGGCGTGCCCTACCTGACCTATACCCCCACCCCCCACCCCCCTGGTCCTCGCTTCGTCACGTTCATCATCTTGGTGGGGTGATGTGAGGGGTGGGGTGGGGGGTGGAGCCTGGGGGGTGAAGGTGAGGGGGTTGGGGTGGGTGCGGGAGAGAGTGGGACAGGGAGGGGGGTTGGGGTGGGGGGAGTGGGTGGGTGGGGGTGGGGTGTGAGGGGCGTGGGGAGGGGCGGAAGTACTATAACTGGTTGGTCCCTGGGGTGAAGGTTGCTGTCGTGACCTTCCCTTCGCCTCCCCCCTTCTCTTCCTCTCCCCTTTTCCTCCCCTTCCTTCCTTCCTCTTGTATCTATCTTTTTCCTTCCGTTCTTGTGAGTTACCTATGTCTTCCTTCCTCCTTCCCTCCCTTCCACCCACCCAACCACTCTTTTATCCCCTTCCCTGTTTTTCCTTTCCTTCCTCTTCCACTCATCCTCCCCTCCTCCTCCACCCCACTTTTTTTTTTCTCTTTCTTACTTTCTCTTTTTTTTTCTTTCTCCCTTTCGCTCTTTTCGCCTTCTTTTCTTTCATTTCCTTTCTTTTTCTTTCGTTCTATCTTTTTTTCTTAGTTTTTCATTTTTTTCTCCTTCTTAATTTTTCTTTCTTTCCTTCCTCCCTTCTTTTATTCCTTTTATTTTCTCATTCCCTCCCTCCTTTTCTTCCACCCTACCTCTCCCTCCTTTTCGTTTATAGCTTATTTTTCCTTCCTCTCTGAATTCTGCTTATTCTTTCTCTCCCCTTCCGTTTTTTTTTTTCAAAGTTTATCTCCCTTCCTTCCTTCCTTCCTTCCCTCCTTCCTTCCTTCCTTCTCCTCCTTCCTCCTCCTCTCTCTTTTCTCTTCTCTCTCTCTCTCTCTCTCTCTCTCTCTCTCCATTTCCTTTTCCTTTCTTCCTTATTCTTTATTTTTTTTTTACATTTTCCTCTTTCCTTTCCTCTCTTTCTTTCTCTTTTTCCTTCCCTCCTCTCCTTCTTTCTTCTCTCTCCTTTCATTTTCCTTCTTTCCATTTCCTTCTTTCCTTCTTCTCTCTTCCACATTCCCTCTTATTCTCTTTCTTTTCCTTCCTTCCTCCTCAGCCTTCTCTCCTTCCCCTTCTTTCCCTAATTCCGTTCATCTGTTTCTCTTTATTATTTTTCTCCTTCTTTTCTTCCTCCCTGACCTCTCCAACTCCCCCCACCTCCTACCCATCATCCTTCCTTCCTTCCTTCCTTCCTTCCTCTCTTCATTTGTCTATCTCATTTTTCCTTTTTGATCTTATTTTCTCTCTCTTCATTCTCTCTCTCTCTCTCTCTCTCTCTCTCTCTCTCTCTCTCTCTCTCTCTCTCTCTCTCTCTCTCTCTCTCTCTCTCTCGACAGGGAGGAAATTAAATGGGAGTTGGGGGGGGGGGGAAGAGGAGTGATATGAGAATGAAGTGGAATGGTACTGTGGAAGAATGAGGAGGAGGAGGAGATGGAGGAGGAGGAGGAGGAGGAGGAGGAGGAGGAGGAGGAGGTTGGAGGGGGGAAGAAGATGACTAGAGGAGGTCGCGAAATAACAAGGTTGGGTGCTGGGTGAAGGGGGAAGATGGAGGAGGAGGAGGAGGAGGAAGAGGAGGAGGAGGAGGAGGGGGGTAGGGGGTAGGGGAAAGGGGGGTGTCACGAATGGCCTAGTTTGCTCAAAAGGGGGTTGGGGGGGCAGTCATGAGGTACAGAGCAAGGTTACGCAGGGGGGGGCAGGGGGGGGGAGGGGGAGGGGGAAGAGAAGGGAAAGGTAAGGGAGGAAGGAAGGTAGGGGAAGGTAATGACAGAGGAGGGGAATGTAGGGTAAGAGGGAAACGGAGGAAGGGGAGTAAGGCAAGGAGAGGTTTTAGCAAGGTAAGGTAAAGGGAGGAATAGGTAAGGTAAGAGAGGGAAAGGTAAGGTTAAGGGAAGGGAAGGGAAGGAAATAGGAGAGGAAGAAATGGAGAGGGGAGGGACGGGAAAGGGAAAGGGAAGCAAAGCAAGGTAAGGTAAGGGGCAGGAAAGGAAATATTAGGAGGGGAAACTAAAGTAGAAGGAGGGAAGGAAATGGGGAGAGGAGGGGGGGTAAGGCAAGGTAGAAAGAAGTGGAGGTAAGGTAAGATAAGGGGAAGGAAACATAGAAGGGAAGGGAAGGGAGAGGAAGGGAAGAGGGAAGAGGAGAGACAGGGACGGGAGGAGGAAGGGGAAACAAGGTAGAGGTGGAGGGAAGAAGGGGAAAGGTAATGACAGTGGAGGGGAAAGTAAGGTAAGAGGAGTAAGGAGGAAGGGGAGCAAGGTAAAGAGAGATAGAGGGCAGGTAGGAATGGTAGGTAAAGGGATGGAAAGGGAAGGTTATGGGAGGAGAAGGGAAGGAAAAAGGAGAGAAGAAAACGGAGAGAGGAAGGGTCTGGGAGGGGAGAGGAAGACAAGGTTGATAGGAGAGGTAAGGTGAGATAAATTAAGGGCAGGGGAAGGAAATATTCGGGGAGAGGCAAGTAAGAGGAGGAAGAGGAAGGAAAAAGAAGGGGTAGGGGGGTGGGGAGAGACGGTAAGAGAAGGAAAGTAAAAATACAAAGAATGCGGGTTAGGGCAGAATGGGAAGAGAGAAAAAAAGTTAGAAGAGGGAGGGGAGGTAAAGAGTGATGTCGATTACTGGCTTGCGACGGAGGGAAGGAAGGAGAGAAGGAAAAACAGGAAAGAGGGGAGATGGGGTGAAGAAGTCTAAGAAAGGGGAGATATGGGGATTAATAGCCGTATTCCAAGTTCTCCCTAACAAAAGAGAATATAATGTATTGCCAACTCAAACACCAACGGCATCTTCTAAACTATTCTTCACCTTCGTTGAATTCAATATACTTCAATTACAAATACATTCCTCTTAATCTCTGTAACCCAAACTAATTCCACATACTTTCAATACAAATACATTCTACTTTGTCTGTTCACATTATACTATTACTAGCAGAAAATACCACAACGTTGGAAGTATTTATTAGTCCATAGTGATTGGGGTAGAAGAGGAGGTGTAGAGAGGATGTGAGAAGAGGAGGATGAGGATGAAAATAGTAGATGAGGTGTAGGAAGGGTGTGGGGAAAAAAGGGAGATAGATTGCCACATGAATGATTGTTTTTCTCTAGTTCTTTCTTTCATCTAATTCCTTTTTCTTTCAGTTCTCGTCTGGGAGTGGATAGAGATAGGTAGAAGTAGAGAAGGAAGGAAGGAAGGAGGAAGGTAAGAAAAGCACCAGTGAGAGAGGTATTACAACGAAGGAGCGACAGAAAATATGAAGAGGGGAAAGGGAATGGAGAAAGCCAGACAGAGTAGAAAGAAAGTAACAAGAAAGGTAAGGATTGTGGGAAGGAAAAGATTTAGATGGGAGGAAGAGAGGGAGAGAGAGAGGGAGGTAGAGAGAAAGTGTGTAGAAAAAATATATTAAAAATCACACACAATCTCTGTCTGTCTGTCTGTCTGTCTGTCTGTCTGTCTGTCTCCCCGCACTCAACATTTTTTTCCCCACAACGCGTCGATGAGCACAAACGTTCTTCAGCAATTTCGTGAACCACAGGACGAAAGTAAGCGAAAGTGAGCGATAGCGAGCGTGTGAGCGAAAGTTTTTATTTATTTATATTTTTAGATGTTCCCAATAGCACCTGCAGGCTTTCTCGAGGGGCCTCTTGGACGACCTCACCCGTTAGTGGCGCAGGCGAATTTTATTTATAGTGGGTACCGTAATGCATGACTTTTTTTTTATTTTTTTTTACAATAAAGGATACAGCTCAAGGGTACACAAAAAAGTAAACTATAATAAAAAAAAAAAAGCCCGCTACTCGCTGCTCCCAAAAAGAATCTAAAGAGGTGGGTCAATTTCGGGAGGAGAGGCCCATGCAGCCCCCCGGTGCTCCACTTGAACGAAGTTGCTGAAGTTAGGGTTGATTGAAGGTCGGGGCAGCATGTGGGTAATCTTCAGACACTCGGCGATGGTTGTAAGTTGTCAGCGCGCATCGGTGTGACTCGAACTTAGGTCCTCGGGTTCACCTTGCCCGCACGCTAACCACTCGGCCACCGCTGAAAGTGAGCGAAAGTGAGCGAAAGTGATCAGCGACGGCGGCGAGCCACAGGTAAAAAAAAGTGAGAGTGAGGCGACGAAAATGGGTAAAAGCTCATGTTGTGTTCAGCGTGACGCAAACACAAACAATGACAACGACAACAACAGTGAGAGTGCCTGCATGCGACACACACACACACACACAAAAAAAAAAAAATGAGAAGGGGATTAGGTGGCGCAGCGGTGTATGTACGATGTGTGTGTGTGTGTGTGTGTGTGTGTGTGTGTGTGTGTGTGTGTGTGTGTGTGTGTGTGTGTGTGTGTGTGTGTGTGTGTGTGTGTGTGTGTGTGTGTGTGTGTGTGTGTGTGTGTGTGTGTGTGTGATATGGTGTACACAGATTAATGAGAGAATGCTGACAACGCGGAAGAACCTTGCTGGCCGAGATGAAAATATAGGTAGAGTTAATCGTTCTTGTTAACTTCCTGCCTACCTGCTTGCCTGCCTGCTTACCTACTTGCCTGCCTGATTACCTGCTTACCTATACCTGCCTACCTGCTTGCCTTTTTATCTATATGCTTAACAGTCCTATTGATTGACACGGGTTTTGGGTCAGCAGACAGTGTTCTAGTTGTAGACTTCAACAAGTTTTGGTAGAAGTATCTATTTTAAAATGTAGTTTAGTGTAAGTAGGAGAGGGAGAGGTAGATTGATAGATAGACAGGCAGATAGCTAGATAGATAGGTAGTTAGGTACAGATAGATATAGAGACTATCAGGAAGACAAACTAACCTAACCTAACATCATACTTCTAGCTTGACTCAGGGCACCATGACGAGATAATCACCCTACTAACCAAACTAACTACATAGCGAACGCATGAAAATGATGCCCTAACTACTAAAACCTCTCAATACATCTGCTACACCATAATGTGATTCCTGTTTATGTATACGTTAGTTTGGGTCATGTTTGAACAGGGAAGCTGATGATACTAGGTGAAGGGAGACAATGCCAGTCCGGTAAGTTGAAGGTGAGGTAAGGTGGAGCAAAGTGAGGTAAGGTAAAGATAGAGAAGGCAATGGGCAACTAAGATCAACAAGGAAAGGCAAGGTGGAGCAAGGTGAGCCAGGAGAAAGATAGAAAAGAGAAGGCAATGGGCAGGTATGATCAACAAGGTAAGGTAAGGTGGAGCAAGGTGAGATAGGGAAAAAACAGAGAAGAAAAGACAATGAGAAATAAAGGTTTGCAAGATAAGGTAAGGTGTAGTGAGGTGAGGTAAGGTGGAGGGAAGTGAGATTAGGGAAAGATGGGAAGTAAGGAGATTTAAGGAAGATAAGGGAGATAGGTAAGTCGAAGATAAGGAAACGTGCAATAAGGATAAGAGATAAGGGTAAGAGAATTGAGAAAGGGGGAAGCGATGAATGGAAAAACGGCACAAAAGATAATAGAAAGAAATGGGAAGAGGAAAAGGATAAAAAGACAGAACAGAAAGCGATGGAAAGGGAAAAAGGAAAAAAGGGATAAAAACTATGAAAAGTAAAACAAAAAGGAAAAAAGAAGCGTAACAGAAACCAATGAGAAGACAAAAGAGATAAACTAAGCGATGGGAAGGAAAAAAAATATACAAGAAAAAGAAGAGGATGCAATTGAACGTGAAAAAGGAAAAAAAGGAATAAAAACTACGAAAAGTAAAAAAAAAGGAAAAAAGAAGCGTAACAGAAACCAATGAGAAGACAAAAGAGATAAACTAAGCGAAGGGAAGGAAAAAAATATACAAGAAAAAAAAGAGAATACAATGGAAAGTGAAAAAGGAAAAAGTTAATAAAAACTACGAAAAGTAAAAAAAAAAAGGAAAAAAGAAGCGTAACAGAAAGCAATGAGCAGACAAAACAGATAAACTAAGCGATGGGGAGGATAAAAATATACAAAAAAAAGAACAGAATACAATGGAAAGTGAAAAAGGAAAAAGTTAATAAAAACTACGAAAAATGAAAAAACAACGAAGCGTAACAGAAAGCAATGAAAAGATAAAACAGATAAACTAAGCGATGGGGAGGAAAAAAAATATACAAAAAAAAAAGAACAGAATACAATGGAAAGTGAAAAAGGAAAAAGTTAATAAAAACTACGAAAAATGAAAAAAAAACCGAAGCGTAACAGAAAGCAATGAAAAGATAAAACAGATAAACTAAGCGATGGGGAGGATAAAAATATACAAAAAAAAAGAACAGAATACAATGGAAAGTGAAAAAGGAAAAAGTTAATAAAAACTACGAAAAATGAAAAAACCGAAGCGTAACAGAAAGCAATGAAAAGATAAAACAGATAAACTAAGCGATGGGGAGGAAAAAAAAATATACAAAAAAACAGAATTCAATGGAAAGTGAAAAAGGAAAAAGTTAATAAAAACTACGAAAAATGAAAAAAAAACGAAGCGTAACAGAAAGCAATGAAAAGATAAAACAGATAAACTAAGCGATGGGGAGGAAAAAAAAATATACAAAAAAAACAGAATTCAATGGAAAGTGAAAAAGGAAAAAGTTAATAAAAACTACGAAAAATGAAAAAAAAACGAAGCGTAACAGAAAGCAATGAGCAGACAAAACAGATAAACTAAGCGATGGGGAGCAAAAAAAAATATACAAAAAAAAAAATAGAATTCAATGGAACGTGAAAAAGGGTAAAAAAGAGAAAGAAAGTTCATAAAAAAGTTAAATATTTGAACGTAAAGCAATTAGAAGATAAAAAAAGGCAAAGAAAAAAGAAGAGAAAGCAAGGAAGTGGTGAAATATAATGTACTTGGCTGAGAGAACTGAGGTGAAAATATAATGTTTTGTATCAGTTTTTTTCCATATTGCAAGAAAACGAACGTACCAGAATCTCTCTCCCTCTCCCTCTCCCTCTCCCTCTCTCTCTCTCAATCAGTAAAGAGTACAATGAGGAAGAGGAAACAGCTGATCTTGTGGTGTGATGAAGGAGGCCACGAGGAAGGTGAACACAAGCCTTATCAAGGAGGTATCAATAAACGTGAGTGGAAGGAGGAGGAGGAGGAGGAGGAGGAGGAGGAGGAGGAGGAGGAAGAAAAGATGGAGGCCAAGGTATATCACTTTTCTCATTCTCGTTTTCTATCTATCTATCTATCTACTTATCTGTCTTTCTATTTATCTATCTATTTGTGTTTGTAATGACAAGAAAAGGAAAAAGAACAAACGACAAAAATAACCCCACCGCCACCACGACCAACATATAAGAACCAACATTAAAAGAAGAACAATTACAATATTAACAAAAAAACAATAATAACGACCAAAGGGTGAGAAAGGGAAGAGATAAAAGGAGGAAGAAAGAGAAGGAAGAGAAAACAGAAGCGAGAGAGGGAAGTAAGAGGGGAAAGAGAGGGAGGAGGTCACATGAGAGAGGAAGAAAGAGAAGAGAGGAAAGAAAAAAGAGAGAGAGAGGAAAGGAAGAAGAAGAAGAAGAAGAAGAGAGAGAGAGAGAGAGAGAGAGAGAGAGAGAGAGAGAGAGAGAGAGAGAGAGAGAGAGAGAGAGAGAGAGAGAGAGAGAGAGAGAGAGAGAGAGAGAGAGAGAGAGAGAGAGAGAGAGAGAGGGAGGAGGAATGGAGAAAAAGAAGAGGAAACAACAACACAAACAGCAATAACAACCACAAACACAAACAATAACAACACAAACAACAAAAATTACAAACACCAACAACCACAAACACCACCACCACAAACAACACTAACAACAGGTATACCCAGCGTTTACATACATAATCACGGCGACCTCCTTACGCCAGGCAGGTAGGCAGGCAAGTAGGTGGGTATACGATTAGAGGCCAGCTCATTAACCTTGCCGCTCGAACCTGAGTTTACAAAGGTCTTACAGTACACACACACACGATCGCTCGGAGTAGGTCTCGAGGTGCAGCGTGACGGAAGAGTGGAAGGGAGGAGGGGAGGAAGGTGGGAGGGGAAGAAAGGAAAGGGGTAGAGTTAGTGTAGTGGGGAAGGGAAGAGGGGGGAAAAGGGTGAGCAGACAAGGAGGAAGGGGAGGGGTGTGGGGTGAGGAGGTAAAGGTAAGGGAGGAGGGAGGAAGGGGGAAGGGAGGAAGGCGGGAGGGGAAGAAAGGAGGGGGGTAGAGTTAGTCTAGTGGGGAAGGGAAGAGGGGGGAAAAGGGTGAGGAGACAAGGAGGAAGGGTTGGGGAGTGGGGCGAAGAGGTAAAGGAAAGGGGGACAGGAAGGGAGGGGGGAGAGAATGAAGGGTGAAGGGGAGATGTGAAGGGGCGAGAAGGTAAAGGAAAGGGGGAGAGGAAGGGAGGGAGGAGAGAATGAAGGGTGAAGGGGAGATGTGAAGGGGCGAGGAGGTAAAGGAAAGGGGGAGAGGAAGGGAGGGGGGAGAGAATGAAGGGTGAAGGGGAGATGTGAAGGGGCGAGGAGGTAAAGGAAAGGGGGAGAGGAAGGGAGGGAGGAGAGAATGAAGGGGAGTGGGGAGATGTGAAGGGGGAGGTGAAGGGCATCTTACCTACTTGTTCTCATTTTCATTTTCATCAATATTTTCCTTCTTCTCTTTCTGTTTGATCGTTTTTATTTTCATTTCCTTTTTTTTCTTCATTTTTTCCTCTCACTCTCTACTTGATCTTGTTCTTATTTACATTTCGAACTCATTTGATTTCTTCTTCTCTTTCTATTTGTTCTCGTTTTTATTTTCATCTTTTCCTGTTCGGTTTTCTCGATCTTGTTCTTATTTTTATTTTCCTTCTCCTCTGTCTACCCGACCTTGTTTTTATTTTTATTTCGCTCCGATTTTTCCTCCTCCTTTGTTTTTTTCTTCTGGGCATAACTGTTACTTGACTTAAATTATCAACATGACTATCGTCTTTTTCAATGTCTTGTTTTTTTTTCTTGTTTTTTCTATTTGCATTATCATCATCACCACTGCAGTTATCATCACTTCCCTTCTTCTTCTTCTTCTTCTTCTTCTTCTTCGTCTTCTTCTTCTTCGTCTTCTTTTTCTTCTTCTTCTTCTTCCCTTTCCTCTTCTTCTTTTACTTCTGCTTCATATTATTATATTATCATTATCACTAAGGCGTAGCGTATTATCGCAGTTCAGAACAACGGATTGGCTTTGCCCACGGTGTTATGGACTCGCTCAAGACGAGTATTAAGGCACTGTCGATACCTGTATAGAAAGACAACGATCCGGATGTGCAAGTCGCTTGTGCTCCTTGTTTTCTTCTATGGCTGTGGGACGTGGACACTAAACAGTGACATGGAGAGGAGTATTGATGCCTTTAGCAATGAGAGTCTACGCAGAATCACGGGGTATCGCGGAAATGATTGTCAAACAGGCGACTACTCCGTGAGGCTGATTCGACATATATTACCTGCATAGTCTGTAAACGCCAACTCCGCCTATACGGGCACGTGACACGTTACCCAGAAGCCGACCCTGCTCATCGGGTTGTCTCTGCAAAAGACAATCCTGAGTGGAGGAGGCCAAGGAGTCATCATCATCATCGTTTTCCTTTACTCTTCTTCCTCCCTATTTTTTTCTTAGAATTATCATCATCATCATCATCATCATCATCATCGTTTTCCTTTACTCTTCTTCCTCCCTATTTTTTTCTTAGAATTATCATCATCATCATCATCATCATCATCAAAATCTATAGAAGCAGCAGCAGCAGCAAAACCACCGTCATTATCATTATTGAGGCAGACTTCAAAAAGGGGTCGTGAGTGCAGACATACTGACAAGCAGAGAGACAGACAAATAGGCAGGTAGACAGACAGACACTTACGCAACAAACACCAAACACCTG
Source organism: Eriocheir sinensis (assembly GCF_024679095.1). NCBI lineage: Eukaryota > Metazoa > Arthropoda > Malacostraca > Decapoda > Varunidae > Eriocheir > Eriocheir sinensis. Next base: position 7,326,473 of record NC_066554.1, read on the forward strand.
CAGGGCGGCACCGGGGACACACACACACACACACACACACACACACACACACACACACACACACACACACACACACACACACACACACACACACACACACGTAACAACCTCCTCCTCCTACCCTTCCCAAACACAAGAACTTTCAATTTTACACAGTCTGGATATATGATTTTTCTCTATTCTTTTCAAACCAATATTTTCCTCCGTCTGGGCCACCCCGCCGCCTCGTCCTTCCCTTATTGGCGCGTCTGGCAGGTAAGGTGAGGGCGACACAGGTAAGGTGAGGGCGGCGCGGGTAGTACTTTCAATATTATGCAGAGTCGGCGTGATTTACCGTCCCTCACACTGATCCTTATACTCGACCTTCCTTTTTCCTTTTATTCGTCTCTCTCTTATAACCTGTATGCAAATTATCTCTTTTAAGGGTACATAAAGAGGGAGATTTATTAGTTTTTATTGCGTATCGTATCAGGTTTGGCTTTATTCGATTTTATTTGAGTGCCCCATACATGCTGCTGGTGCCGGGATCCCGTTTTTTGTTGGTTCACTCTATACGGGCGTCGGTGAAGTTTATTGAGTTCATAGTGTTTACCACATTATCATATTGCATCATGGTGTTCCGCGCGCATGGTAAAGTGTGTGTGTGTGTGTGTGTGTGTGTGTGTGTGGTTTATGAGTGCACTTCTTGTTTGTTTGTTTATGTTCGTCTGTTACGGTAAGCGATACAATGGCAGACAAGAGGAGACGAGAGCAAGAAGAGGAGACGGGTTAATGGAAACGAACTGAATTTACGGATAGAAGAAAAACAGTGAGAAAAGTTTTAATGCATATAATGAAGTGTATCGAGGAGGAGTAAGTAGCGGGCTTTTTTTTCATTATTGTTTTCTTTTTTTTTACGCCCTTGCACTGTCTCCTCTGCTGTAAAAAAAAAAAATCGAATGCTTCTACTCGTAAATCGATGAATGTAGCAATATATTAATTAAAATCTACTTAGTATTTTGTTCTTCCCTATCATCCCCAACAACGTTATACAATACATATAGGAAGACGATGACAGTGTAGGTACCGTGTGTGTGTGTGTGTGTGTGTGTGTGTGTGGTGGATACAGGAAGCCAAAGAGATGAACCATTGTATATTACTAGACATTAGTAAAGCACCACCAGAAGGCACCAGGAGGAATCACAATGAAAGCCTGCAAGTACCATCACGCATATGAGCAGAGGAAGATGTCTTTTGTGCTCTTCAGACAAGCATATATGGATAATCAACATAAAAAATAATAGAAAAGAAAAAGTATGTCAGGGCCTTGTTGTGTGAAGGGTGTTACATAGCAATGCGCAATACTCATAGTGGTGATTCATTAGGCCTATGGAATGTACTACTCTTATAGGCCTTGGTGTTTGTGGTGGTGTTATGCAAGCGATGATGTGTTTATGTGTGTGTTTGTATATTTTTTTTTACATCAACGAAAGCAACTTAAATAAAAAAATAGCAAGAAATAAACAAAATAAAGAAAACGGAACAGAGAAGGAAAAAAAATAAAGAAAAAAAAACTTATTACATCAAAGCAGCATTACTTCTGAAAGCCGCGTCACACTAACACTGAACTATACAGTCACACGATAAGAATAAAAAACACGGAAAAGATTAAAAATGAGAAAAAAAAAATCGACACACACACACACACACACACACACACAGGCCAGACAAGCATAAGTGTAGGGAACGGACAAATATCTACACACACACACACACACACTCTCTCTCTCTCTCTCTCTCTCTGGCTCGGGTATTTTTTTAACGTGTGTGTTCAGCGTGTGTGTGGGAAGACTTTTAATGAGCGTCTTGGATTTAAAAGTTCAGTGTATATATCCTAGTTTTCCTTTTTTTTTCAATATGTATCTAGCTTTCTCTTTATCTATCCACCTACCTCCCTACCTACCTACCAATCTTTCTATCTACCGGTCTGTATATGTCTCTTTATCTATCTATCTGTCTATTTGTCTGTATGTATCTACTTTTCTATCTATCTAGCTATTATACTATCTCTCTATCTATTTCACTTTCTGGGGACTTTCTGGAACGTGTGTGTAAATATCAGAGTTTTCTTTTTGAATGTGTGTATACCTTTCTCTATTTATGTAAGCATCTATTTAAATATTTATCTATTTATATACATACATATTTTCGTACTTATCTCTTTCTAAATCTGTATATCAATTTATCTATCAATCTATCTATTTAAGTACTTATCTCTCTTTCTATATATATATTTATCTATCAGTCTATCCATCTATCTATCTTGCGGCAACACAACTCCTTCAAATAAATGTATATATATAAACTTGTCCCTGAGAAATCCGCTGCGAGCTTTGATATAACACGACACGAGGCAAGATACACCAAGGAACAGACTGCGGATAGACGCATCATCATAAGGTTAACACGGTGTCTCTGGGTGTGTGAGTGGGAGGGATGGGGAGGAGGGGAGGTGGGCGGAATGGGAGGAGGGTCGAGGTCGCAGCGTGAAGCAAGGCAAGGCAGGGCAAGGGGGAGGGTTGTCTGCTGGGGTGCCTTTCATCTTCGTCAGTGTATGCGTAGTGAATGCCTCGTTACAACCATTATGTCCTGCTATGACATCGGTTTTTGTTTTGTTTTTGTTTTATTCAGCAGAGGAAGCAAGGTGCAGGCAGGGCAAAACGTCAAAGACACCAATGGACCCATATTCTCAAACCCTCGAGCGCCCAATTACACATATTTAACAAAGCTTTCGCAGGTGGTAGTTTAATGGCCCTGGTGGTTGTTTAACTCTTCTTCTTTACCATGAATGTGAAAAAAAACTCATGAAAGCCAGATTAATTTCCATTTTGACCTTTGAAAACAGCTGATGTGCAAGGTGGAAGCGTCTGAGAATACCGCCCAAGAACCCCGCTAAGCACCGCTCCTGCAACGAAAAGAAAATGGGAGGCCAAATACAGAGGGTAAGGTTCGTCAGTTAGGTCTTTCACAGTTGCGGGCAGTCACGATTATACGCCCCCCCCCCCTCCCTCCCCCCCCATAAAGCGAATCTAACATTTCCCTCGCACTGCTCCCTCCCCTCGCCCCCCTCAAGATCGAAGTAGGTCCATTTTTCGATCCAGGCCCCCCTCAACTGTCATTTAACGGTAGCAGCGGGGATCATGTTTCTTAATGGTCCCTCTAAGCGAGAAAAATGAGAAAAAATCACCCCTCACACAAACCATTTCATAATATGTATATCAAAGCATTTGTGATCAGATTATGTATCATCTATTTTGGGGTTTTTATATCATGGCACAAATTTGGCCCGTCGCTGCTACACGGTAAAGCCACAAATTTGGCCCGTCGCTGCTACACGGTAAAGCCACAAATTTGGCCCGTCGCCGCTACATGGTAAAGTAACAAATTTGGCCCGTCGCCGCTACCTGGTTAAAGTGTACCGTCGAGGGCAAATTAAACCATTACGTGCTTTCTTAACTTTCGAACCCATATCAATGCGTTTAATTGAAGAAAGAAAAGAAAAAGGAATGAGTAGAAATGGAAGGAGGGAGTACCGATCCACCTCAAACCTGAGTGCAAGGTAATTAAGCAGATAATGAAAATATGAATAAATAATAAGATAAGAAAACGTATGTCAGACTAACAAACATTGAAGTAGTTCTTCGTTTCCTACCTTTCCATATTACAGTATATATCATTATCTCTACCTCTATGCCCATCTATCTGTCTGTCTCTCTGCCTCTTCCTATCTACTTTTTTCCCTTCTCTTACCCTCATTCTTTTCTTTCTTTCTTTCTTTTGTATATGAATATCTTCTAGACAACGCTTCCCATCCCTATCTCATTCTCCCACATCGATCCTCCCCACACACAAGTCTCCCACATCTTTCTCACACACATGTCACTCTCCCATTTCATCTCTCCGAACATAAACATTCTCCCACTCAATCCGCCCAAGATCCTTTCCCTTCTCCTTTACACCAGACATCCTTGCCTTCAACCCTTCCCTCCCTCTCTCCAGTCTTAGGATAGGGCAGAGGGGGTGGGGGGGGGGAAGGGCACCACTCTCCCCACCACCTCCACCACCGCCAGGCACCACACCCGATCCGTACCCTGAGAGCGTACTCGAACAAGACAGCGTAAACAGGGCGACAGACGCATAAACCAACTTGACCTCCTGTGATACCCCTCGTAGTGCTGCATATGTTTACTAGACTCAAGCTTTCTTAGTCCTGGATACGCTTTACTTCATTGCTTTGCTCGTTCACCTATATACGAGCTACCCTATACTCCTGTGATACATCTTTCCTAGGCCTGAATATACTTACTAGACTCCAGCTTTCTAGTACTGGAAATACTATACTTCATCACCTTGCTCTCTTACCTATATACTATACTTCGAAACTTATGTCGTGGTTAGAGCTACAAGAGACTGCACAAGGATATAAGGAGACTACAATAGGACAGACGGCCTACACATAGCAGCTCTTGAAGGCGGGTTATTCACCAACTTTCCTTCCCATCCATAAATACGTTACCTTCATTTACAGATTCTAGCTGTGTTTGGCTCAGCTACATTATATATGCTCAGTTTGTTCCACTATACTCCTCTGTTCACTCTCCTAGCAACAGAGGTGAAGTTGCTACATCTCTGAATAGGGACTTGGCAATGATCACCGCTGGGAGTCAACTTTGGGGCATGAAGCTTAATACTAATAAACGCATTCCATTACCGTCAGTAGATCCCGTACCTTGAATCCACCGCATCCTTGTTTGCATATTTTTGGTGAACAGATTAAGAATGTTTCTAGTATCCGTTTGTTGGGAGTCACTCTTGATTCTAAACTTACATTTGAGAAGCACATCCGTTCCATGTCTTCCACTGTTGCACAGAAGACAGGCTTACTTCGGAAGTGCTTCAAAACATTTGCTTGTGACTCAGCAGTAAGCAAATATTTTTATGCATTAATTTTGCCCCACTTTGAGTATTGTGCTCCTGTTTTGATGTCTGCTGCCAATTGCCAATTAAATTTACTTGACAGAGCTATCAATTCAATTAAATTTATTTCTCCGGCACTTATTCTTGATCTTGATCATCGGCGTCAAGTTGGTGTCCTTAGCATTTTATTTAAAGTTTTTTTTAAGAATAATCGGCGTCCCTTACACAATGCTTTGATTGATCCTTTTACTCCTGCCCGGGTCACGAGTTTTGCTCTAAGTCAAAACGGTCTTGCTTTTAATCTACATCTCCTCCCCTCCTCACATCATTCTTATCCTCCCCACACAGTCTCCCACACTCTTCCCCCACATATAATTTTCCACAACTCCTCTCATACCTGTCTCATTCTCCCACACCTGTCCTCACCACATACATCATTCTCCCAATTCTTTCAAACCAATCAATCAATGGGGCCATACGCACACAGAAATCCCTCTTGCAGCTGGAGTGGCCAAGAACTGTGTTGGAGGTTATTTTTTCCCACACTTAGGAAACAAAAACAACCCCGTGAGTAATGACACAACACTTCACTTATTTCATCTCCAGCCGTGAATTTTCGTTTCCTATCACTCACGCCAGTTCCTTCCGGCCCCATTCTCATTTTCACTCGTATCTCCTTGCCTCTCACTTTCCCGCATCCTCGCTCTACCCTTGATCTACAGACAGGCATCACGCAGGAGGGGTTGATGGAGGGCGCGGACCCAACAACCTGAGACGTAGGAGAGAGAGGAGGGGCAGGAGGAGGAGGGGCAGGAGGAGGAGGAGGAGGAGGAGGAGGAGGAGGAGCAGCAGGATGATAATGATGATGATGATGAGGAGGAGGAGGAGGAGAGGTCGTAGGGAAGGTGATGAACTGAAAGGGAAAGTGGGAGGTGGGAAGAATTGGGAAGATGGAAAGAGAGGGAAGAGATGAAAGGAAGGAAGGAAGGAAGGAAAGAATGGAAAACACGCCATAAAAAAAAATGAATGAAAAAGACAACAAAAGAAAGAAAGAAATGAATGAGGGTAAGAGAAGGGAAAAAAGTAGATAGGAAGGGGCAGAGAGACAGACAGATAGATGGATACAGAGGTAGAGATAACAATATATACTCTAATATGGAAAGGTAGGAAACGAAGAGCTACCTAGGTTTGTTAGTCTGACATGTATTTACTCACAAAATTAATGTATCATGAAATATTTAGCGAGCGTTTACTTTAATTTCCATTCATAAAAAAAGCTAAAATGCGATACTTAAATTAGACAGCAAGGTTTTATTAGTCACCTTCACTTGTCATAAATGGTTTGTAACGCCAAATTGAAGTGTAGCAAATCATGGACAGCCTCTTACTTTTGATAATTGTAGTGTAGTATAAATAGTAGTAAAAGAGAGAGAGAGAGAGAGAGAGAGAGAGAGAGAGAGAGAGAGAGAGAGAGAGAGAGAGAGAGAGAGAGAGAGAGAGAGAGAGAGAGAGAGAGAGAGAGAGAGAGAGAGAGAGAGAGAGAGAGAGAGAGAGAGAGAGAGAGAGAGAGAGAGAGAGAGAGAGAGAGAGAGAGAGAGAGAGAGAGATAGAGAGAGAGAGAGAGAGAGAGAGAGAGAGAGAGAGAGAGAGAGAGAGAGAGAGAGAGAGAGAGAGAGAGAGAGAGAGAGAGAAAGAGAGAGAGAGACCCTGACCACTTTTTTTGTATATAGTAAAAAAGATTCATTAAAAACAAATTAGCTATAGTTTATGGAACGGATTAACACATTAGTTCCTTTACAAACTCTGATGTACCATAAGTGGTTTTTGTTAGATCTTGTAATTAGGATTTCGACCATCTCTTTATCATAATCCTGTTTTAAGAAATACGAGTGAACAAAATCAAGAATCACAGGTAATGAATGATAAAATAGATGTATGTGAATAAATGCCAGATAGAAACTGAGCGGTAAATATACTTGTTGGTTTAATGCGGCCAACCCTGATTGCAAAGAAGAGAGAAAGAAAGAGAGGAAGAGGACAAGGAAGGAAGGAAGGCTGGTGGGCATGAAAGAAAGGCGAGGGAATGAAGGCAAGGCGAAGGGTAAAGAAGAAAGGAAAGGGAGAGAGGGAGGTGTGTTGGGCAAGGGGAAGGCTGGTGGGCATGAAAGAAAGGCGAGGGAATGAAGGCAAAGCGAAGGGTAAAAGGAGAAAGGAAAGGGAGAGAGGGAGGCGTGTTGGGCAAGGGGAAGGCTGGTGGGCATGGAAGGAAGGCGAGGGAAGGAAGGCAAGGCGAAGGGTAAAAGGAGAAAGGAAAGGACAGACGTAGGCGTGTTGGGCAAGGGTGTGGCAGCGAGGAAAATTGATCCTATTTACTCAAGGGCCGAGAGGAGGAAAAAGTAATTCCCGACAGCGTGTTCAAGCAGAGGTGACGCAAGCTCAGAAAATCGTTTATGCTCGCTCGTCTATACAAGGTGATGGGCGCAGGTGAGAGGGAAGGCAGACAGGTGAAGTAGGGGCTGAATTATAGGACTTACCTGTACACCCTCATAGACAAACAATAGCCTTAAGCACACACACCTGCACACACACACACACACACACACACACACACACACACACACACACACACACACACCAGTGGGTCAAGGTATTAATGTTTCGCCAGTAAATCGCTGGAGTTTCCCCCCTGAAATATATCTTGATGAATGACAGGCGACTTACTTTTCTTATTAAGCAAATCGTTTTCTTTATATTTTGGTGTTTTCCTTTCAATAACATGCGGTCTTTAGGTATGTACACTCGCATTCCCATGAACAGGAATAAAAATAGGGTGGTGAACTAAAAGAATTTAGTTTCACCTATTTTTTATTTATTTATGGTACATCAGTTCATAAATAAAAGGTAGAACTGCTGAAATAATAAATAAATAATAAATAATAAATAAGTAGCTACATGTAGGCTGATCATGCTCTAGTAATATTGTTGTAAGATAACTTCAGCACGTAATCATGATCATCAAGAAATGTTTCAATTGTTTTGGTGTTACAGAAAGTATAACTGAAACTTGTTTTGTAGAATGAAAAAAAAATCTTTTTTGCCAAGCCCGTTAAATAATAATTATGTCTGGTTGCTGTCACGGTTGTCTTGTGATCCAAAACAGACCAGGAAACTTTCTTATGGTGGTCTAGAATTTTCTTTTTTTTTACAACAAAGGAGACAGCTCAAGGGCACAAAAAAGGAAACAATAATAAAAAAAAAGCCCGCTACTCGCTGCTCCTAAAAAAAAAAGAATCCAAAGAAGTGGCCGAAAGAGAGGTCAATTTCGGGAGGAGAGGTGTCCTGAAACCCTCCTCTTGAAAGAGTTCAAGTCGTAGGCAGGAGGAAATACAGATGAAGGAAGATTGTTCCAGAGTTTACCAGCGTGAGGGATGAAAGAATGAAGATGCTGGTTAACTCCTGCATAAGGGGTTTGGACAGTATAGGGATAAACTTACTTTAAAAACCCGAGCCAAAGTCAATCAAAGCAAAGCAAACTGAAAAGGAAAAAAAAAACATATCAAAAGTCCTCTCTCCCTTTCTTGGCCATTCCCTGGAGATCAGTTGCAACAATATCAGCGTGCCAGACCAACGTTCCCAACGACCTTTTTATGAACCACTTTTACGGCCATTGGCTACATCCACCACCACATTATTTTTTTTCTGTTAATAATGGTAAGACGCAAGTATGCCCAGACAAAAAGTAATTGCAAATGCAGTATGTGGAAAAAAACACAAGTGAAAAATAGTTAAGAATTTGCCGTTAATTTTAAGTTGGTAATAACTGACATCGTTTAAAAAGAGAAAGCTTGGAATACGGCCAAAGGTGACTGCATAGATATAAAAAAGAATAAATAAATATGCAAAGAAATACAAGCAAATTATAAATAAATACATGCAAGTTCCTACCATTACTTCAGTTTAATCAGAACAAGTGTTAATAGCACAAAAACTGTGCTAGATCGGCGTCATGACCCTCCAACCCCCCCCCCCCCCCAACAATTCATATTATGCAACTAGGGGTTTAAAATGGAAAATGCTGAAAAGTAAAGATGGCGCCAATATAAACACTTGCCTGCGCCACAACGGGCTGGGGCCGACCATCAGGCCCTACTATGAAGGCCTACCGGCGCCACAGGCAAAGACGTAAAAAAAAAAGAAAAAAAAAAGCTGACTGTTTATAATGCCATGTTGTAGGGTTCATCAGGGTTAACAAATGTTATTATACAATGTCATGTCTACAATGAACGAGTAAGCCAGGAAAACAACTTGGAGATAACAACAAGAAGATGGACAATCTGTTGAACGGCGTCTGCGGCGCCGATAAAAACTGGCCACACAAACACACCCCAAAACAAAAACAAGAACCGTTTATAATAAAAAATTATGCCAAGAAATAAAAAAAAAGAAAAACTGCAATGACAAGCTCGTTTTCCTATGAGTCAGCCAAGTCCAAACACTGACTGCTTATGGTGCAAAGACGGGCGGGGCGGGGCGGGGCGGGGCTGAGACTGCTTAGGCGTGGGACTATGGGCTGAAGGTGAGGGCTAGGGGCTGTGTTTGTGGGGCTTGGGTCTGGTGAAGGGCTAGGCTTTGGTAGTGGGGCTGGGATGACGGGGTTAAACTGACCCTCTTCCAATGACTAATGGCCGTATTCTTGACGCTTTCGACCTCACAATAAATATTTCCCAAGTCCACAAAGGAGATCAATCGGGCTCTAGTGAGTTTTTGTTTTTAAGATTCAGAGTACAGAAGGGTCAAACTATCAACAGGGTCATAAAACTACCCCTGGAAATGCCCACAACTCCTACGAAAGCCTTGTTAAATGTGTGTGTTTGGGCGCCTAAATGATTGACAATAAGGACAAATGTTTACCAAGGATTAAGAAGGAACTAAGAGGGAGAGGCAGGGCGGAAAGGGAGAGAAGGAAGGATGAAGAGAAGGTGAGCAAGGAGGAAAGGTATAATAGATAGGGTAAGTGTGTTTGATAAGGAGGGATAGGTGGGAGAGGAGGAGGAGGAGGAGAAACGATAGAATAATCCACATAGGTAAAGAAAAAACTGTGGAAGGAATATAAAAATGAAGGAAAGAGTAACAGAGACACAAAAACGAAGATAGAGATGGTTGCAATTAGTGAATACATATTAGTTAAGTAGGCAGGAAGGAAGGGAAGATAGAAGGTGAGTAAGAGAAGTTACTGAAAAAAAGTTAACAAAGGAACGAGGAAAAGGTGAGGAAAGGTGAGGGGAAGATATAAAAGATGGTAGCTAACGAGAAACGAGGTAAACGGGAAAAAAGAAAAAAACAAGAAAGAAAAAAAGAAAGGAGAAAATAAGTTAACAAAGGAACGATAAAAGGAGAGTGGGAAAGGAAAGGTGAGGGAAAGATATAAAAGATGGTAGCTAACGAGAAACGTAGAAAGCGAAAAGAAAGAAAAATAAACAAAAAAGAAAGAAAAAAAATAAAGAAAATCAGCAAGAGGTCAGTCGAGCAAAGGAAGCGAGGTCAAACAAACATGGCACCTTTTACATTCCTTCTAAGAGCCTATGTAACCTTCTCTTGAGGTCGTCTATCACACTGAGACTGACAACATAACTGCTAATCTTGTTCCCCTCACCCCACTCTTCTGTATACCAATTCTTTGCAATGTCTTCATCAAATCTAAACTTATCTAGCTCAACACGGCAGTGAGTTCTAAAGCCTGTTCACCCTAATTCACTCCTCTGCATACCAAATCTTTCCAATGTCTTCATCAAATCTGAGCCTATCTACCTAACCATTGCTCTTTTGCTACAGGAACATTATTCAATACAAAACTAAAGACGGTATCCTCGTAAAATCACCCGTGTTAAAATCCTTCATCCACTTACAAACTTCATTCTAGTCTCCACGCACCCTCCACGCACCCCTCACCTGTCAAGGGGATGCTTATTTAGACGATCAAGATACAGACATCCCTACCCTTGTATTAACTTTGCCGTTCCCCTCTGACCAATCTATAAAAGGGGCCCAGAAGTGCACGGCAGATAATACAACAACTTGATGATAACTCTGGTGGGGAGAGAGAGAGAGAGAGAGAGAGAGAGAGAGAGAGAGAGAGAGAGAGAGAGAGAGAGAGAGAGAGAGAGAGAGAGAGAGAGAGAGAGAGAGAGAGAGAGAGAGAGAGAGAGAGAGAGAGAGAGAGAGAGAGAGAGAGAGAGAGAGAGAGAGAGAGAGAGAGAGAGAGAGAGAGAGAGAGAGAGAGAGAGAGAGAGAGAGAGAGAGAGAGAGAGAGAGAAAAGGAAGAGAGAGAGAAACAAAGAGAGAGAGAAAGAAATGAAAAAAGAGAGAGAGGTGAAGAACGTAGGTGAAGGGCGAAGAGGAAAAGAAAAGGAAAACAAACAAAAACAAAGAGGCGGAGGAAGGTCGGGAGTGGAAAATAAAAATAAAAGATGAGAAAAGAAAAAAAAATACAAGAGCCATACAAGGGAAGAGTGTGGTAATATGCTGGCTATTTCCTGGACAAATTCTTCCTCACGTTTTAGCTTTTATATTTTCTTACTTCTTTATTATAGTGACGTTTAATATCCTCTTGGAAATGCTTACGTTTGTTTGTGTGATTGTTACTTTATAATTTTGAGAACTTATGAAAAAAAAAAACGTAAATTATGAAAGAAATCGATCTGGGTAATTTGAAGATAGTGTAAATTTTTCATGGTGTAATACGATCTCTCTCTCTCTCTCTCTTTATACCTGAGATCCCTTACATGTATACAGAGGGAGGCGAAGAAGCGTTGCATTCGTTTCCTATTTTCACTTCCTGATAAACAGTTTCTCTTTCTCTCGGTCAGGTGCATGGCGGAAGGACGTCTCTCTCTCTCTCAGGGGTCTTGAAGGTTAAAACCAGCATGAAACTTGAAAGAATGAATTGCTATCAGTTTAATCAGCGTGCATGTGTGTGTGTGTGTGTGTGTGTGTGTGTGTGTGTGTGTGTGTGTGTGTGTGTGTGTGTGTGTGTGTGTGTGTGTGTGTGTGTGTGTGTGTGTGTGTGTGTGTGTGTGTGTGTGATATATTTGCGACAACCAAGCAAAAACAAACAAGCTAAACATTGTCCACTGTTATCATGTTTTATAATCTCCTTATTTATTTACGTTGTTATTTTTTTGCTTAATTATTACGAGCAACAACAACAACCAGGTAAGTACACAACCCAGGTAAGGAACAATGTACTTACCTTACCCCGCTGTAGTGGGAGCTGAAGGTGGTGGTGTTGGTGGTGGAGGCGCGGGTAGGAGGGTCACTTTAGGGCTCATGCAGAAGGGAAAAGAAGAGATGGTAAGATAGGAAGGAAAAGGGGGAAGAAAAGAAGGGAGAGAGGGAGATTAGAAACAATAGAGAGAGGAAGGAGGGACAGGAAAGAAGGCAGACGATAGAGACTTAAATTAGAAAGGACGGAGGACAGGAAAGCAGGAAGAGAAGCAGGAAGAAAAGAGGGAGAGGGGGAGGTAAGCAGTAATGGAAAGAGGAAAGGAGGAAGGAAAGGAAAAAAGAAGGTCGATTAAAAGTTGAATAAGAAATGAACGAGGAGAGGAAAGGAGGAAAAGAAGCAGGGAGGAAAAAAAAAGGAGTAGGAGGAAGAATAAAAGAGAAGAGAGAGAGGGTGAGAGGGAGGTAAGAAGTAATGGAGAGAGGAAGGAAAGGAAAGGACGATGATAAAGTGTTGAAAGGAAAAAAAAAGGAAGGAGGGGAAGAAAGAGAAGAGAAGCAGGAAGGAAAAAAATAAAGAGAGTGAGATAAGGAGAGAACGGAAGGAGAAACAAATTAGGAATAGCTGAGGAAGTGAACGAAGAACGTGGGTGAAGGACGAAGAAGAGAAAAGAAAGAAAAACTAAAAAAAAAAATGCTATAAAAAAAGATACGAGAAGGAGACGAACTGAAGAATGTAGGTGAATGGCGAAGAGAGAGAGAAAAAAAAAAGAGAAACTAAAATAAAATATAAGAAAAATTACTCTAAAAAAATACAAAAATAAGATGAGAGGGAGGAAGGCTGAGGAGCACGAGGGAAAGGGTCAGCCCATCGCGCCCTGCCCTGAGTTAAGGCGTGGGGCGACAGGCTACTTCGACGAGCCCTCTGTGACCGCCCGAAACGACGCTCACCTCCACCGCTGCCCGTGTCTGTGGGAGAGAAGGAAAAGGTAAATTTAAGGTAGACCCGAAACTGATCACTCTTTTGTCCACTCATTTATATTTCCTGTGAGCAGTGATTAGTGTTGTTTCTTTGCCCTTGATCTGCTTCCTTTGTTGTAAAAAATATATATGGTAAAGCTGCGCGTGACCTCAGTGCTCATCTCCGTCACAATTCAAGGGCCATTTTTTTACAGCAAAGAAGACAGCACAAGGGCACAAAAAAGAGGAAAAAAAAAATAGCGGGCTTTTTTACTGTTTCCTTTTTTGTGCCCTTGTGCTGTCTCCTTTGCTGTAAAAAAAATGGCCCTTGAATTTGTGGCAGGAAGGAAGAGATTATCAACTTACCATTCAAATCGACAAATTCTTCCTATATTTCACAATCGAAGAACATGTTTTAACTTATACGATGAAGATAAAATAGTTAAGTCACTCATCGAGGTGTCTATTAATACCTCAAACTCGACGGATGAATAAAAAGATAAGTCAAGTCAATAGAAAAGTAATAAAGTCTTCACAGCAAAGATTATTGTCCCCGGAACGAAGTAAAGCCTTTGCACTTCATCACGAACCAATGATAAATTTTTTTTTCTACCTGCTAAAAAAAAAGACAAGAGATTCGTAAGGAGGAGGAGGAGGAGGAGGAAGAGGAGGAAGTCCGAGTGAATGATACAAAGAAGATACATCCTTTTAAAAATTCTCAGTGGTGGCGTTACAGGAAACATGGAGAATGCGTCTTCCTGGTAAACCTTCACGGCTGGAACTGAACGCGATATATAAAAAAAAAAGACTGGTACAACGCATACAGGGGGGGGGGAGAGAGAGAGAGAGAGAGAGAGAGAGAGAGAGAGAGAGAGAGAGAGAGAGAGAGAGAGAGAGAGAGAGAGAGAGAGAGAGAGAGAGAGAGAGAGAGAGAGAGAGAGAGAGAGAGAGAGAGAGAGAGAGAGAGAGAGAGAGAGAGTATAAGAATATTATTTATGGAGACTTCATGAGGCTGGTAGGCCTATACATGGCAGGTCTTGTAAACCTAACCGCACGTAACCTAACTAGTCATTAATTACTGAACCTTTTCTTGGAGGTATCTATCGCACTGGCTCTCGCACGCAGCCTCCACTCTACTAATGAACCAATTTCTGCCGATGTCCTTGTTGAGTTTCGATTTATCCCACTTAAACCCATTCTACGCGTCCTTCCCGACTCTTACCACCAAAACCTCATTAGCCATTTTGTAGCACCCTTGTTATAGCACTTGATTCATTTATAACCTTCGATCAAGTATCCTCGAATCCTTTGCCGTAATTTGATACTTTTTGTCATCCTTCTTTGCACAGATTCTAACATTGATGTCCATCCTACAGTAAGGAGGCGAGAACTGAACCGCTTGATCGAGATGGTCTAACCTCAGTGCTTCTCTTGCTTACTTTCCTCGATATGAGAGCAAGTACCCTGCTTGCGCGATTTCTAGCCAGAATGCATTAAGCCGTTGGACGGAGATCATGGCTCACAAGACCCCTAAATCCTTCTCAAACCTAGACCTGCTTAGGGGAGTGTCTTTTTAAGGAATTACTATGTGAAAGGTTATTTCTGGATACACGCCGAACATTGCACTTCCCATCACTGAATCCCATCTGCCACTTTCCAGCCCAATCATACAGTCTGTTATGTTCACCCAACAATAGTACATTGGCATCTTGATTTGACGCAGTTGGTCGACCGATTTCTGTATCATCTCAAAACTTACAAAGATCGCTACTTATTCCGGAGTCCAAATCATCATTATAAACGATAGACAACAGTTGACGTAATACCGAACCCTGTGTGACCAACCCGCAACAGCCCCAGCAGGATATCTAACAACTGATTTACACACACACACACACACACACACACACACACACACACACACACACACACACACACACACACACACACACACACACATGCCCTTCAGATAGAGATAAACGGAGTGATATTTCAAAAGAGAAAAGAAAACTAAAATTCAAATCAGGAAAACATGTGGAGATAAAACCTGTATCTCTGCCTCAACGTGACTCCTCCTCCTCC
>NC_066554.1:7346691-7359191 GCF_024679095.1 Eriocheir sinensis
CGCCTGCCCAAGCACTGTAGTCCCCGCAAGGCAAAGAAATCACACGAATATCCGCCGAGACGTTAAGAGCGGGCAACCACACCCACCATTACTTCGAGCACACTGAAAGATGGCTCGGCTGTTTCGCTAATCTCGTCGCAGGGACCTTTTCTTGTTTTATCATCTAGCAAGACAATATTTATACTTTATTACCATCCTCATCGTTATATATATTTATTAAACTTATATTTATATTCATAGTTATTTCTGGTATAGGGAGAAAATTGGTGTTGTGAAGGGTGTGGTGCCATCCCGAGTTTAGGACGGTCCAAGCCTTAGCGTTCAAACTCAAAAGACTTTCATTCGACTTTTTTTTTCAGATAAGCGCTTGTTAGAGTATGCTGCTTGTGAGTAAAGAAAGATAAGGAAACGAAAGCAGTCTTAAAAAAAAAAGCAAAATACATACTAGGCTATATCATTAATAAAGAACTCCAATATAGGTTTGTTGTCAAGTATAATAAACAAAATCGTTCTGGATATGCTTTAATCATCACATTAACACCACCCATGTGTAAGGAGACCACGAACTCGCTACATATCTTTATACACACATATACTGGCTCCTGTCAAGATATAATCATTACTCGCTAATATCACGCATTATAAGATCACTTCCGGGGATAGCCTACTCGTCATGTGACTCGCCAATGGAAATTATACACAATAAATCTTAAAATCCAAAGAAAAAGGTGATAAAATGATGGAGGAAGGGGAAACTCGTGTCATTTATATGTGTGTGTGTGTGTGTGTGTGTGTGTGTGTGTGTGTGTGTAATAGTACAAGCTCAATAGACCTTCTACAGTGTATCTGGTTTGATTATAAGTCATTAAAAAATAACCGATTCGCGTCCCTACTATATATATGTGTAAAAGGAACTTCACCAGACAGTTGAGAATATTAATTAAAAACTCCACACACCTTAGGAATACTTAGCCATACATAAACGTCCACAGTGCTGACATAAAATAATACATAGATACCTATACAATATATACATAAAGAAGGGTGCAGAGAATAGATAAAGAGGGGAGATATTAACACTACACCAATATATAAACTAAACATTATATATCCCAGAAAAGGTAAATAATATACATCATTAGAGACACGTTATGTATCCAGTGTCCATAATCAGAAATGTTCCAGGGATAAGAAAGCATAATTTACAAGTATGAACAAAAAATACGTAAGTTTGTGATGTGTCTTCCATATTGGGCGCCTCTTAACGAAGGGCAGCGCCGAGTCACTTCAGGGTTAAGAAGATCATAAACAGTATGATACTCTACGGACGGAGACGAGGTACAAAAATAGAATGTGTAGACGGACGACATAATTATCATCCTATGCAGTGACATCTCAAGTGTAGGGTTCACTGTCCTATGCATCAAGGAACTCTATATCCTGTAGTCTCCTTATATACCTGTGTGCTCTGGACGGCATCAAGGTGTGAGGCCATACCACCGTTGTCAGATTATCGTACTCATGGCCGGATTGTTAAACACTTCCTCGCCCAAGCATACATATTTGACAAGGCTTTCATAGGAGTTGTGGGCCTTTCCAGGGGTAGTTTAATAACCCTGGTGGTAGTCTGATCCTTCTTCTGTACCATGAACCTACAAAAACACTCATTAGAACCCGACTGATCTCCGTTTTGGTCTTTGGAAATTGTTGATGTGAGAGGCAGGGTTGTCGAATTGCCAAAAAACACCAATAATGAACCATTTCAACGATAATTATATATGAAGGAAGTTATTGGGGTCGAAGAGGCGGTTTTTGGGTCGGAAATCGGAAAACAAAGGGGGCTGAGTACGTCAATCTGGCAACGTTGGGGCATACGTACAGGTGACTGCCTTCATCACAGCACCTTCCTCTCCGTACACCTGGTCACGTTAAGACACAACACAGCCTACAGAAAGCTTGGTCAAATGGACGGACGCGTAGCCTATGGGACACCAACACTGCCTCACCTATGCATCATAAATATAATACTGTTACATAGCAATCCCAAACTGTTTTTTTTTTTAAGATTTTGCATGAGATATAAAAAACTTTGTGGGCAAATTTATATATTCTAAGTCATTTGTTACTACTTCATTTACTTAAGTCTAACCACTTTTGAGCATATTGACTGCCTGAATAATGATTGCCTAGATTTTTATACAAACACTCATTGCTCACGTCAAGGCATAGATGTATATGATTATTTTATACTTATTGATCATCTGACCGACCTGAATTAATAACGCGTAATTTCCTTGAGAGAGAAACACGATACACGTAGCCACCAACAAGTTAAAATGACAGGTGTTCCTCAGCATCTACAGGTTGAGCACGTTGGGCCACAGGTGCCCTGAGGTTCCTCGCCTGGTGGCTGCGGGGCGGGGCGGGGCGGCAGGGGGGTGACTGGTTACTCCTCGGGGCTGAGGCTACACGGCTTCCGCAGGAGCTGTCCTCGCTCGCGTATCCACTTGTTGCTCACTGCGGAGGAAAACACCAGTGAGGAGGAGGGACGGGCGAGGGGCTAATGTAGGAGACTAATAAATAATTAAAACAAGTACAATCACATCCATAAACATGCACCACACAATTCACCTAAGACTATTCCAGCCTCAAACGGACGTAGATAAAATATAACATATAAATCATAACCTGGTAATATTTAAGCCCTCACAAACTCTACACAGCACATCTTAACAATTTTATTGACCAGCTCCAATAGGATGAAAACAGCTGAGTGGGCTGCACCGGGCCGGGATCGAACTCTGACCCACAAATTCGTAGCGAGGCGTGATAACCACTAGATCGCGAAGGCGCACGGTTACCCGTAGTAACTAGAGGAGTCACCCCCCACCCCCCAAAAAAACATGCATTACAGATTGACCACAGCTTTTTGTCACTGTTACAGTCTCACGTGTTAGAAGCAATCGATATTTCAAAAAACGTCAAACTACTTCAGTGTAGACGTGGACAAAAAATTATAACATGTATATAAAATAAATGTTACAACATGGATATCAAAGAACCATATATAGGTCAAAACCTTGCAACATTTCACGTAGACAAGAAAGGAGTTAGTAAGGATAGGCCTGGCGTGGTGCTCACCCCACTTCGAGCCGTGCACCACCGGGCAGGCGCCGTGCAGCGTGGCCAGCGAGCCGCGGCCAGACCGCTTAAGGTTGTACCAGAAGGCCGCCGAGCCCTTGGCGGGCCACACGGCCGTGCCCAGGCGGGGGAAGGCCGTGGCGCCGCCCCGCGTCACGTCGCTCAGCTGACAAACACAAGACACTATGAGGACCGAAGACCTACTTATGAAATGTCACTTTTTTTCTCTCTTTAATTTTTATTTATTTATTTTTTTTTTTTTTTTGTCACTATGCTGTACATGAGGGATAAGCTTTTTCTTGCACTCTAAAGATACTGAAGGCCAAGTCAAGCAGCTATAGTATGCTGAGAATAATTATATAGCTGCTCTCTCAAGATCAAGTTTTCCTGAATAGTTTGCGTCATCACCACGGACTAAATGTTTACTGATTGCTATACTCACGTAGAACATGAAGGTTGCGATACGGTCGCCCAGCACCAGCTCTCGAGGGTGGATGTTCTCCAGCTGCGGGGAAGGAAGAGGCGGTGAGGACATTTATTACTGGACATCACTACCTCTACATGTTGTGCCTCGGATTAATTATTGTACCGTATGCATTATAACTGTTACCGTTGCACTAATGGTCACTAGATAAATAAACTTAAAAACCTTGAATGGTCAGCGTGTGGGCGTGGTGGTCCTGAGCCCCGCCCGCCGCTACAAGCTAGCAATTTTCAGCCATTGCCGAGCGGCCGAAGGCAGCTCACATACTGTCCTGATAACCACCTATCAACCCGGACTCTAGTGAAATTTTCTCCAGAGCACCACTAGGAGCTCATGAGGGGGCGGCATGAGCCAAGCAAGACTGGCGCCGGCTGGGATGCCCGTCAGGAGGCCCCTTCAAAAAGGACTACTGAAGCTATGAGCCGAGCGTTAAAAGTTTGTATGATATTTTCTGAATTAACTAAAATTGAAAAGAAAAAAATTGGGCTATGTATTTTGTAGTACTATTACATTATCAAAACTAATTTAGTTAGCGTTAAGACTTACGATTTTTGCCCCTGGTTTATCATGGAAGAAAACAGTATTTGAGGGCACACCAACTTATTTGTTCACAGACTACGTGCTGAAAACAAAGCATTTCTGTTGTACATACAAAGTTCCAGACTGCCACGACCGGAAGGCTAGTAAGGTAAGATGTTTATGTCTGCTGAAAGACACTTTAAAATCAGCCAAAATCAATTATTCAGGAGCATGATAAAAAAAAAATATGATATCACATTGATATCAAACAGAGAAAGGCTGAGAACGTAAGGAAAGGTCTTCGTCTTGCTGTGTACCAATAATGGCGAATGTTGACAGTGATTATGATGGTGATGATAATAATGATTGTTTGGTGTGCTTCATGACAGTCATATACTTCCGAGACAATGGTAAACAGTCCCAACACGCTTCCTGCCTAGCACTCTCACCTCGTGCGCGGTCTTGTCCACCAGCAGGTAGTCGTGGTGGGGGTTGTAGTGGCCGCCGATGCCGTAGTTGGCGACCTGCAGCATCTCGGCGTCGTCGCCTTCCACGTCGGTGGAGAGCCCCGTGAGGCGGGCCACGCGGGCGCCCAGGCGGGCCACCAGCGGGTCCTGCGCGTCGTCCAGCCAGCCGACCTACGCCGCGGCCACGGGTATTATTATTATTATTATTATTATTATTGTTATTATTATTATTATTGTTCCATGGGTAGGGACAGGATTATATAAACACAAACGAGCTAATGAAATGATAAAACTAATACTGGACCTATAATTCGTATATATATTCTACTCTATTCAGGAGCAGTAAGTAGCGGGCTTTTTTTTCATTATTGTTTTCTCTTTTTTTTACGCCCTTGTACTGTCTCCTCTGCTGTAAAAAAAAAAAAAAAATCCACTTCCATCTTAAGAGATAACCACACAAAAAAAATCTTACAATGTTACGGAGCCTCTCAACACAGTATGAACTCTACCAAGGTAAATTAGTGAAAGTCCAACGTTCAAGATTTAGGCTTGGGGCTGCCCTACTTCCCTACGTGATGAAGCGCGCAGGTGTTGGCCAGGTGGTGCGTGGCTTACCTTGGAGGTGCGGGTGTTGCTGACGGTGTTGCCGCGCCCCTCAGGCCCCTGCACCATGGCCCGCGCTAGCTGCAACGGGGACACATACGTTAATGGGAATGACAACTAGTGAATGAATGTTGAGTGTGATGGTGACAATAACGACATTAACAAGAAATTATTCTCCTCCTCTTCCACTTCTGTCCCCTTCTCCACTTCCTCCTCCTCCTCCTCCTCCTCCTCCTCCTCCTCAATTAATGAACACTCAGACATCTAACAAATATCTTATCCATGTCTTATCACGCAATATTGAATCTGAAACTGATGATTGCTGCCGATAACACATGACTAACATAATCCGGCTTTATTGTCATTACATCATATCGTAGTTCTACCGCGCGCGCAGGTGTGTGTGTGTGTGTGTGTGTGTGTGTGTGTGTGTGTGTGTGTGTGTGTTATCGCCGTTAAGCAGAATCGCTGTCCAGTAAACGATGAGGACTGAGCAATTATACACACACACACACACACACACACACACACACACACACACACACACACACATATGCACCCCCCCCCCCCCACACACACACACACACACGATCTTTTATTAGTGACTACGCCAAAAATGACCACTTCTACTACTTCCTTAACTATACAACTGGCACTAAAGCTGGGTGTGAGTATTGCCCGATATCCACCTTTCCCCCTCCCCCTCCCCCCTTTCCCCCCTCCCCCAGCCTCACCATGGGGGCCGCCAGCTGCTGCAGTCGTTGGATCTCGTCGTCGGAGATCACGTCGTGGAAGGTGAGCAGCTCGGGGTCCCAGTGGTGGCGCTCGACGCGGGCCGGCATGAGGCGCAGGTAGGCGTCCCCGCGCGAGTCGTAGAAGCACTTGAGGGTGGCCATGTAGGCATCACTCTGGAATGGAAGGACGAGGCGTGAGAAGGGAAGAGAGAGGAGTAATGAAGCACTTGAGGGTGGGGATGTAAGCATAAGGGAGGGGAGAGAGAGGAGGAGTAATGGAGCACTTGAGGGTGGCGATGTAGGCGTCACTTTGCGGGGAGGATGGTGGCGTGAGAAGTGGAGGGAGGAGGAGTAAGGAAGCACATGAGAGTGACGACGTAGGCGTGAGGGAGGGCAGGGAGGAGGAGTAAGGAAGCACATGAGAGTGACGATGTAGGCGTGAGGGAGGACTCACCAGGAGCTGCTCGCCGCGGCACAGGGCCTGGAAGTTGGCGGCGTCTTCTCGGGGGGAAAGGACGGGCGCCAGGCGGTGCTTGGGCGCAGGGGCCTCCTCCTTCAGCAAGGTGGTACTGAAGTCCTGCTGCTGCCGCCCCGCCTCATTGTGGTTGGCCGCGTTGTCGTCCAGCTGTTGGGCGGCGGAAAGATGTAAGGAGGGCGGGGAGAGGGCCATCTGGCAACACTGACTGAAGCTTTGTAATTATGTAAGAATATAAGTTATAGCAGAGTGTAAGCAAGTCACACACAGCTTTATACAACCATATCCTCACATTCTTCCCAGACAAGATCCTTTAAAGACAAGCTTGGCAGCTGTTGTCTTTTGAGAAGTTGCCATCTAAACAAAATGTCTCTATACGTGACATCGCTAATCGTATGGTAGGACATCTACATAATAAGCTTTTCTATATGCCTACACGAGAAACTTATAGCTATACAACAACAGAAAATCTACAAAGTAAGAATTAATAAGCGTTCGTATCCGTGACAGGCGCATCTTTCAAGACTGAATGCATTTAACATGAGCCTACACGTGGCATCCGCAGCTTCAGTATCAGAAAATCTACGAAATAAACTTAATGAGATTTCCTCCTCCACTTACACGGGACGCTTCCATAATACTAGACATCTAATAATAATAACAAGATACGTTTTCAAGACATTCTTCCTTAACTTAACATCTGCAGCTTTAATAAGAGAACGCCTTCGAGACAAACCTTATACGAAACTTTCGCCCTTCCCCCTCGTCCCTGTGACCGTCCCTGCGTCTCACCGCTTTGATGGCCGTGTCGAGGAAGACGTTGACCTGGTCCTGCGTGACGGTGGCGTTCCCCTCGAGCCCCGCCAGCGCGTAGGCCTCCTCGAACCACTGCACGGCGCGCTGGTAGAGGCCGAGGTTGAAGGAGTGCTTGCCCATGTAGAGGCAGTCCTGCGCCGTGAGCTCTGCGGGAGGAAGGAGGACTCAGGTGAGGATCAGAGGCAGGAAAGGACTTTGAGATAAATGTAGATAAATGTAGCGCCAAAAATATAAAGACCTGTAGAGAAAAAAAAAATATAGCAAAGAAAATAACGTGTGGAGAAAAGAATATTAACCGTAGAACAAAGAAAGTGAAATAGAGAAAAATAAACTGTAGAGAAAAGAAAGTGAACTATAGAACAAAGAATGTGAACTGTGGAGCAAATAATATGGAGACTCTTGGGGAGATAAAGCACTGAAGCATAAAGGAAAGGAAACGAATGCATGTGAGGGGGCAAAAAAAAAGACCTGAGACAGACTTTTTGGTGGAAGAAAATACAAAACAAGGAGAGGAAAGAGCTTTGATTTACATAGATTTTCGAACAACACAGACCCCTATGGTCCAGACTAGGTGGGCTGTCTCCTGAATGAAAGTAAATCAAATGCCATCAAGACGTTGCATTTCTACTTTGGTGAATGTCAAGTTGAAGGAAGTGTCGGTCGAGCTTGTATTTAAACGAGGCGATCGTGTTACACTGTACCTGATATGAAGAATATACCAAAAAAAGAGAACAGATGCCGAAGAGGGTTAAGGGAGATCTGGGAATGGTAAAAAAAATGTCATATAATGTGGACAGAAGGAAATGCAAATGAAGGAGAATAAGGAGATGGAAAGAAAATACAGGATACAAAAATACCGGTTGAAGACGTTAGGAGAAATGGCTAGAGGAAGGGAAAGAATTAAAGAACAAAGAGAAGAAAGACTTTTGCATTGGGAGAGAAAAACAATTAAACAAAGAGAAGAAAACTTTTGCATTGGGAGAGAAACATTGGGAGAGAAAAAAAAAACAAAGAGAAGAGAAAGAAGAAAAACAGAGAGAAACAGAAAAAAAAAAGAGAAGAAAAAGATTTTTGATTTTAAAAAAAGAAAAAAACAAAGAAAGAAAAAGAAAACTTTGGGAGAGAAAAAAAACAAACAACAAAAAGAAAAAAAAACTTTGCATTGGGAAAAAAACACAAAAAAAGAGAAGAAAGATTTTTGCATTGGGAGAGAAAGACAAATGAACAAAGAGAAGAAAACTTTTGCATTGGGAGAGAAAAACAATTAAGCAAAGAAAGGAACAAAGTCGGGAAAGGGAGACAGCAAAGAAAACAAAGACACAGACATTTAAGGACGCCCCGAGAAGTGAGGAGAGTGGCTTTCAGGGCGGAGACAAGGCTGGACAAAGAGATGATTTTTTGCTGTATAAGAAAACATCGAAAAATAAATGAAAAGACACCACGACAGGTCAACAGAGGCTGCAGGAAGTCGAGGTGGCCGAAAAAAGAAGATTTAGACGTTAGGAAAATATTAAACCGTGGAAAAGAAAATTATCCGAGAACTTCATGTAATTTTTTCGTGTGTGTGTGTGTGTGTGTGTGTGTGTGTGTGTGTGTGTAAGAGATAATCTTGCTGGCTGGCTACTGTTAAGTAAATACCCTGGAGAGAGGAGCAGAGAAGAGAAGAGAAGAGAAGAGAAGAGAAGAGAAGAGAAGAGAAGAGAAGGAAAAGAGAAGGAGAAGAGAAGAGAAGAGAAGAGAAAGAGAAGAAAACAAAATAAAAGAAAAACGAAGAGAAGAGAAAAGAAGAAAACGAAACAAAGAGAGAGAGAGAGAGAGAGAGAGAGAGAGAGAGAGAGAGAGAGAGAGAGAGAGAGAGAGAGAGAGAGAGAGAGAGAGAGAGAGAGAGAGAGAGAGAGAGAGAGAGAGAGAGAGAGAGAGAGAGAGAGAGAGAGAGAGAGAGAGAGAGAGAGAGAGAGAGAGAGAGAGAGAGAGAGAGAGAGAGAGAGAGACTTTAACGGTGGCGGAGAAGATGAATTAGGGAGGAAGAGGAGGAGAGAAGGAAGAGGAAGTGGAGGAGGAGGAGGGAAGAAGACGATAGTGGAAGAGGAGAAGGAGGAGGGAAGAAGACGATAGTGGAAGAGGAGAAGGAGGAGAAGGAGAGGAGGAGGAGGAAATGGAGAGAAGGAGGTGGTGGTGGAGGAGGAGGAGGAGAAGGAAGAGATACACGAGAATGATATTTAAAAGAAGATGAAATATACACAAAAGAAGGAGGAGAAGGAGGAGAAGGAGGAGGAGGAGGAGGAGGAGGAGGAGGAGAAGATACACAAGAATGAAATATAAAATGAAATAAAAATACACATCAGAAAATAAGAATGATATGGAAGAAAAGGAGATAGAGGAGGAGGAGGAGGAAGAAGAAGAGGAGGAAGAAGAGAGAATATACACACGAACTAAATTTACAAGAAGATAAAATATACACAAGGAAAACGAAGATGACATAACAGTATAAAAGAAAACGAGAGGAAGAAGCAGAAAAGGAAGGCGAAAATCGAGAAGTAAAAGAGGGAGAAAAAGAGAACGTGTAAAAAATGTGAAGTAAAAGGAAAAAGAACATACGAAAAAGTGATAAGGAGAATATGGAAATGGATAAAAGGACAAATAACGAGGAGGAGGAAAACGCAAAGACGACGACAAATTAGGAAAAAAAGAAGACAAGAAAAAGAAATATGAATAAGAGTAACTAAGTAGAAAAGGAAAGTAAAAAAAAAATACCTATGTTTGTTTCTTTTATAATAGATCAATAACTGCTAAACGGAAAAGTCACCTGACACGCCCCAAAAAAAGGCAAGTTTGGGGAAGAAGAAGAAAGATGTCTTGATATAAAAAAGAAAACAGACAGACAGACAGATAGACAGACAGACAGAGGCGTTCGTAAAAATGTTCGGACAGTAAGTTCAACGTGAGTCGAGTCGATAATAAAAACATTGCACACGTGACTGGATAACATAACACACACACACACACACACACACACACACACACACACACACACACACACACACACACACACACACACACACACACACAGATAAATAGATGGATAGATAAAAAGATTGAGAACAAATAAAACAGACATACACAGAGACAAAAAGAGAGAAAGACAGAGAAACAGACAAAGGCAGGAATAGTACAAGAAGACAGGTAAACAGACAGACAAACAGACAGGCACAGTAAAAAGCAAGACAGGTCCGCTAATCATCCATGGTTGACCGCACTCGAAAAAAACATCCACACACAAAAATATCTTAGGAACCACCATTCTCTCTCTCTCTCTCTCTCTCTCTCTCTCTCTCTCTCTCTCTCTATCTCTATCTCTGTCTATCTCTCTTTTTCTTTTTCTTCATCATCTTCTATCTCTTTTCTCTATACAACACTTTCTCTCACACTCTTTACCCTCCTCACTACCTTCTTTTCACTCTTTCTTTCTCAATCCCTTTCTTCCTCTGTTATTTATCCCACCTTCATTACCTTACTCCCTTTCTAACACCCTTCTTCCTCCTCCCCTGAAAAAAAACCTTATCAATGCAATGTTCTAAGTTCGACAATCTGGTAACACTGCTATAGACCCATCCTCGGCTCTCTCACTCACCCGCGGCACTCTGCACGCCCCACACGTTCCCCCTCGCCAGCTGGGTCGTGTTGAGGTTGTATACGTCGTGGAGTCTCACCAACGCCTGGGCCGCCCCGTGCAAGTCCTCCTCCCGTGGCAGCCTCACCCCCATGCTGTCCTCCCCTCGCATGGTGTTCAGGACGTCTGGGGGGAAGGGGATGGGTGAGGGAAGGTGTACTGAGGGTGGTTCAAGGATGATAATGATGTTGATGATGAGGAGGAGAGGGAGAAGGATGAGAAAGGAGGGTGGGAGGATAGAGGGAAAGGAGTGAAAGAGTATCAGATATGGAGCAATGGTATGATAATGTGAGGAAGGAAGGATGGCGTTTTGTGTGTTTGTGTGTGAGGGAGGGGGATGTAGGTGTGTGTGTGTGTGTGTGTGTGTGTGTGTGTGTGTGTGTGTGTGTGTGTGTGTGTGTGTGTTGCGGAAACAAAAAATGCGTGATGGTCTGATGAAAGGAATTACTACTACTACTACTACTACTACTACTACTACTACTACTACTACTTCTACTACCACCACCACTACCACTTCAACTATAACATCGCAGTAGATTAAAAAAAGAACCAATGAAACGGGAAGCAAAAAGAAAAACAAACTACCACACTACCATCACTATAACTATAATCACCACAACCACCCCCACCTACTCCTCCACCTCCACCTCGTCCTCCACATGCCGGCGCCTTACCCATCCAGAGGTCCGGCTTGCCCTGGTCCTCGAGATGGCGCCAGTCCACGGTGAGGCGCTTCATGAGGTGGAAGGCGTGCACGGGGTTGCCTGCCAGCCTCTCCAGCGTCACCTCGTCCGTCTCGGCTCCCTCGGCGGACACCTGCTCGTACTCCCGCAGGTATCTGAAGGAGGGGAGAAGACGGGAGCGTTCAGGTGTGTGTCAGGTGGCAAGATCTTCGTCAGGAGATTGATTTTTTTTTTTTTTACGGTAAAGGAAGCAGCTCAAGGGTAAAAATAAATGAGAAAAAGTCCGCTAATCACTGCCCCCCAAAAAGCAAGTATAGATGAGTGGGCAAAAGAGAGGTCAGTGTTGTGTTTTTCAGGTGGCAAGGTCGTCGTCAGGTGAATGATTTGTCTGTTGTTGTGTTTGTTCTTGTTTTTTATTTGTATATTTTTTTTGTATGTGATTGGTTTAGGGTTGCAATTTCTAGTGTTTTGCTGGACTTTTTTTTTTACATATATAACCTTCAGTGTATGTGTTTGTTTGTTTGTTTGTTTGTTTGTGTGTGTAATTGTTCGTGATGATAATGTCTAAAAAAAAAAAAAAACAGAAATGCAAGAAAAAACACACCACTGGGCATTCGTTTGTATTAAAATAGGGAAGCGAACAGCCTCTAGTTCTAGTGTGTGCGTGTGCGTGTGTGTGTGCGTGTGTGTGTGTGTGTGTGTGTGTGTGTGTGTGTGTGTGTGTGTGTGTGTGTGTGTGTGTGTGTGTGTGTGTGTGTGTGTGTGTGTGTGTGTGTGTGTGTGTGCGTGTGTGAGGCTGTGTCATCCATCTCTCAGGGTCAGCATTTCCATCTCCGACAACGTTTTGCCCTCCTAAGAGTCTTGAACCTTCACCCTACTTGCAGAGACAAACGGAGACCTGATGACTG
>NC_066554.1:7364191-7366691 GCF_024679095.1 Eriocheir sinensis
CTTCGTGTCTCGTTATTTTAGTTTCCCTCGCTATTCCTAACGTTCGCTTTCTCCTTTTATTTTTTTCCCATTCTCTGATACAAAAAAGAAAGAATATACAAGGAAAGAGATCTTCGTTTTCTTCATTCTGTGCCTTCTCTTTGGTTTAGCTTGTCTTTTATGCCTTATGTTACGTATTCTTGTCTTCTTATTCTGTTTTTCACATCTCCACTCATGCAACAAAATATATAAAAGAAAATGGAAAGGGGTTCAGTTCCTTACGTGTTTCCATTTTAGTTTAGTTTGTCTTGTTATACCTCGTTACCTCTTCCCGTTTTCTTTCGACATATTTCACATTTCCACTGATACAAAAAATGAAAATGAAAGGAAAGGGATACTCATTCTCACTCCGTCACTTTCGATATAAAAACTCTTTCGGTTGAGTTTATTTTCTTATGCCTTGTTACACTTTCTCGTTTTCTTTATCCTCTTTTTCTCACTGTTACTGATACAAAAAATAAAAGGAAAGAAAAGATATGTCAGATTTTAGCTCCTTAGTCATTCTCCATTATGTGTTTCCTTGGGTATATTTTTCCTTATTATGCCATATGTTCGCTTTCTCTTTTTCTTCCTCATTTTTCACACTTCAACCCTTCCTTTCTTTCTTATATTACTACGCTTTCATATCCTTCTTTCTCTTTACCAATGCTCTCTCTTCACTTTTTTCATTCTTTTCTACGCACATTTATTTCTCTCTACTTACCTCCCTGACCAGCTATACTATCTTCTGCTACCATATCTTCCCTTCCTATTCTATGTTTCCTTCTCCTTCCTTCCTTATCTTACCCTGTTTTCTTGTCCTTTTCCCATACTGATGTTTGCTCTACCTTCTCTTCATTCGTTTTTAAGTTCGTCTCCTTCTCTTTTAACATCTCTGACTAGCCATACTTTCTTCTGCCCTGTCCATTTCACTGTTTCCATTCTTTTCTACCTAAATTTCCATCTCTTATTACTTCCGTGACCAGCCATACTTCCGCCCACGCTGTATCATGTAAATTCATCCATCGCTCTTTTCGGGGAGGCGGTGGCTGAGTCGTCAAAGTAACGGCCTCGTGTTCAGGAGGACGCGAGTTCAATCCAGCCGCCGCCGAGTGGCTTAAACTACCCACATGCTGTCCAGAAGACCACCTATCAACCCGGACTCTAGATTCTAGGATCAAAGATGAGAATGCAAGATGGCGCCACTATAAACACTCGCCTGCGCCAGAACGGCTGGGAAAGAAGCCTTGGACCGACCATCAGGATCCACATGTAAAAAAAAAAAAAACCCGCCTCCAGCATAACGCCATCCCTCCCTCTATACTTACCGCCTCCACGACTTTCTCCACCACACACTCTTCCTCATACATATCACACCCTCCTTCTCTTCCTCCTACTCCTCCTCCTCGTCTATAACGCCCTCCTACACTTTCACCGGTATCATCTTCACCATTTCCTGCTCACCCTGTCCACCCATCATAGTATAATTCAGCAGTTATGTCAATCTCACATATACACACACGCCAGTCTTTCTTCCACTTCCCTCCACTCTCTCCTCCTTTTGTTCCCCATTCCCAGCTATAGAGAAAAGTATTGCTTCCTCTGCCTATTTTTTCCTTTCCCTTTCTCTTTCCCGTCCCATTCTCTGACGCTTTGTTACTTTCCATATTCAGCTATTCACGCCACTTCCGTCTTTGTGTTCCTCCTCTCTCATTGTACTGCGTCAGGTTGGGTTACAGCGCGCGCACACACACACACACACACACACACACACACACACACACACACACACACACACACACACACACACACACACACACACACACAGCACCTCACTTTCCTCCCACATTCTGTCACTCACACCCTTTTTCATTCCCAGACTCAGCTCGCATGACACACGGCACACTTCACATACCACCGCATCACCACCACCACCACCACCATGACGTTGACGATATTGTAAAGCCAGATTTTTGTAAGGAAGGAAAATGTGTATAGGAGTCAAAAATTGTGTCCAAATAAGTGTTGAAGTGAGAGGCCCGTAGTGACCGTTAAACTCTCACTTAAACACTTATTTGGACACACTTTTTGAATCCTCTACACATTTTCCTTCATTACAAAAATCTGGCATTACAATATCACGCCACACTCCGCCACACACATCATCATTAACACCATTATTAGGAGCATCACCACTATTCCACCCCCTCACCACACAAAGGCACACCATATCAGACGTCACTCCACCGTACAGTGACACGCTTCATCACCATATACACCACCATCACCTCTACTCCCCACACAATGCCACAATATTTCAGACGCCCATCCAACATCACACACATTACATCACAACCCGTCCGTTTTGTTTCTTCCTCTTTTTTTCTTATTTTTCTGCCTTTGAGCTGAATCCTTTACTGAAAAAAAGACAAACTAGGTCACACCACATAACCATTTTATTTTTAGTACCCAAGAAAATGTT